>NC_052508.1:74326602-74463501 GCF_014356525.2 Nilaparvata lugens | reverse complement strand
ATTTTCATTTTTCACAAAAAATTGATAAAAACCATCGTGAAACACACTGGAACAAAAAGTATTTCAGATTTGGCTGGAATTTGCACCATAGATGAAGCTTGACCTGAGAAATGTCTGAGCCGAATTTGGCACCCCCAGCTACAGGGTGATTTTTTAGTCCTGTTACCCAATTTTTGATGTAATTTATAAACGGAAATTTGGGTATTAATAAAAAAAATAATATTTGTTATTTACAAAAGAAATTTATATTTTATTACTCACATTTCTTAGATACTTAAAATTATTACACCATATGCTCAAAATGTCCACCCATTGAGGTTATACACGCTCGGACTCTTTTCACCATATTAGCAGAAACCTTTTTCAGAGTTATATTGGAAATATTCGTGATTAAGTCTGTAATATTGGCTTTCAGTTCATCAATATTGTGAGGATTGTTTTTGAAGGCCTCAGACTTAATGTAGCCCCACAAAAAGTAATCAGGGGATGTGAGGTCTGGAGACCTTGGAGGCCATAAACCCTTGCTTATTATTCGATCAATGAAAACCCGTTGTTCTATGGTAAAAGACATTCTGTTCATAACACGACCGGAATCATCGCAAAATGTTACACAGCTTAAGGATAATAAACTCGCACTGCCTTGTGTATACTGAGTGAGTAGGGCTACCAACTTCGTGCAACAAAACAAAATTTCCCTTTATTAGGGAAAAATTACCATGTATTAAAGATAGGGTAACAGGACAAAAAAATCACCCTGTACTATACAAGGTTAGGTATGAAGCTGCAAACATAAAATTTTCACGGTAAGGAATTTTGGAATCTGATCCGAGATCCGTGTTTCTTGCATCAAAGACCATAATATCACCAAGTTTGAGCGATTGACCTAACCAATTAGGTCAAATCATTTGACCTAACCTACGTTGACCTAACAGGTGTCATGCCATAAATATGAGCCGTATTTAATCACCCATAAAGGTTACAAAGATCTTCAACCTTCAAAGGTGCTTTCATAAGAGATACCACGGCTGTATATCAGCGCTTCGATCTGTGTGAATAGGTGAGGTTAGAATGAAATAGTATCAAGACATGTTGTAAATACATGATGTATTTAGTATATAAAATTATACAACTCTCATTTTTTAAAGTTACAATATTTACTTGAAAAGTGAGTTAAATAATTTTAAATAGAGTAACATACATTCTCACTACTTGATCTAGTCTAAATATTATGCATATTCTCAGTCAATACATATTTTTCTGCCAAAAATTATTTACAATCAACTACCACACAAAAAGTATATACAAAGTATTAAGTTAACTTACTTTTGTAACAACGGTAAAATAATTTAAATGGGCATCTACAATAGGCTATTATTTACAAATACATAGGCTACTGTAGTATTTAAATAGAAACGTTGCTTTCTAAAAAAAACATATCAATGAATGATGTTTTCTTCAAATAAGTACCGTAGTGTCCATACTGCCAAATTAACTTCGACTTATATTTTTCTTCATTTTAATATAAATTAGCACTATCAAGAAATCACTAAAATGATAATAATAATATTTTACAAAAACTTGAGTAATAAGATTGGTAAAATACTAAAAAATCACATCACAATATTGGGTAAATTATTTTGAAATTGGTTATGATAATAATAAAATCGAATCAATGCAATAAATAAATTAACGCTTCAAGACTTGAAAACTTAAATGCGTATTACTTTTATATTGTACAATAAAATATCAGCTTCACTAAAATATTAAGTACTTTTCTTTATAAAACAATTATTGAAGGGGGTAATGAGTCAAAATCTACTAAACTCCAAAATAAAATTCTATTTAATACAAATATTGATCAATAACGTTCAAAAAATACTTTTTTATTGAAGTTATAGTTTATTCTGTTTTTTTCATGTTTGAGCTTTTTGGAAAGAATAAAAGTTGCAATATTTTATAGTTGGATACATTCAAAAAGTTTTGTAATTCGGTACATTTTGAAACCATTTTAATCAGTTTCTTATAAATTGAACATTTTTTTTTATATACAGACTAATGCTTAACAATAACATACCGTACAGTTATTTATAGATGGTTGAATAAACGTAATTTGAAAGAGTAGTAACATACCAACTTGGAAAGTTTAATATCTAAGATGATATTTTAATATCTTAGAGTCAAAGACTCAACTCACACTTACGCGACTCAGGTCGAGAAGAGACTCGATTCTAGTTGAGAGCATGAGTTTTCAAATGGATGACGTCACGGAGACTAGAATCGACTGGTCGGAGTGTCACCATTTGGAAACACATGCTCTCGACTAGAGTCGAGTCTCTTCTCGACCCGAGTCGCGTAAGTGTGAGTTGAGCCTAAGATGATATCTGTTCAGTTTCTAAGTCAGGCGAATTTGTCATTTCTTAAGTTACATAATTTAATTGTTAGGGATGGAAAAAATAAGTTTGACCTTCTGCTATTCACGAGGAATTTGATTTGAATAATGAATTTCAATATTTAATAATATTCAAAACTTTATTTTCAAATAAAATTTAAAACAAATTCAATAAATAATTTGAATATTTCACTGTTTTTGTAACAGGTTCACTTCGAAAAGATTTTGCTATATATTTTGTATTCTCATTAGTTGCAGATACAGTTTTATAAAATATCAAAGCTCTAATGCATCTTTAAAATGAGCAAGGGTTCAAAGGGTAAAGAAGTTTGTATCAGTAGTACATTACAGTTCTGTATTAGCAGAAGCAATGATTAATTGAATGAAAAAGACTAAGAAATTGTCAAAAACCACAGATTTATTGATAAATCATGCCTTATGACAATGGTGTAATAACCGAAACCGGTCTTTCTAAGTAGGGTATCAATAAGCTGTGGTTTTTGACAATTTCTTAGTCTTTTTCATTCAATATGAATAATTACCACAATATCAACTTCTCAACTACACAAAAAGCAATCATTAAGCTGATTTTACACCAAAGTTATTAACAAAATGTTCATTTTTCTGTCATTACATTCTATAAGATTAAACGGAGCTTGACATCCACATATGCACATCATGTGTATGATAAGTTATGTTCAATCTGATAGAATCTATAAGGACGGAAAAGTAAACATTTTGTTAATAACTTTGGTGTAAACGCAGCTTTAGTTTGTGTTTATCATGATAGAAATAACGGTACTTAACGAGTAGGTCATGCCTCCAGATTTACACCACTCAGGGGTTCATTTTCAAATTTTAATTGAACTGATAGAATACCTATTACTAAACAAAAATCCAAATAAAATGCTGCAAATCACCCCGAAGTCTTCTGCTACTGCAAATATTGACAACAGGGTGAACAGCTATATGGAAATTCTAAAAATCATAGTTATCAATTCATTAACATTTGAATAAATGCAATATTTCAGTAATTTCCATCTGTGAAATGATATATTTACTGAATAATGGTCACTCAATCTGGCGATTGAAAATTAGACAGATATTACAAATTTAACTTATTATTGATAGAGCACCCGTTCTTGACAATCATATTCAAAAGTATATTGAATGGCACCAGAATTATCAGTTACAGGCAAAATAAACTTAAACTATCATCAAGATATATCTCGAAAATCAATTTTCACACACCACACATCTTACAATATGAGAGTGAACAGCCAAGACTACTGCAATAATTCAGCATCTAAAGTACTAAAATATATCATATCGACAGAGACATCAATTCAGATTATTTTGTACAATATTAAGTCCATATACAAAGGTCTTTCAAAGCACCTTTTTACATTCATTCAGTCATGATGAATGAATGATAAACACTTTTTACACGGAGAAAATATTGTCAGTCACAAATTCTTGGAAATGAGTTTCAAATATTTCGGAATAATATTATGAAGTCACAGGTTGTGTTTGAGTTTCACAGCCAACTTTCATATAGTGAGGTCCACGTTATAATGGCAGTGGAGAAAGATAAGAGAACAACGTTGCCGATCCTCTGTCTTGTCAATGTCTTCTATAGACAGTAGCTGATACAGGTCATTGATGCAATACTAACTGTTCATATTCGTTTAAAATAATCAATTATATTTTATTAAGCAATAAATTATATTTTTCAATAATTTCATAATTGAAATAAAATATTTTGTTAACTAATTATCAATTCTACGTTGTTGATAGACGATCTGGCAACAGAGCTAAGCAAGAAAGAGATAGCTCTATCCGCTTTGTTGAATGATAGAGAAAAGAAAAAATCCCTACTCCAATCACTTGTTGGTTCCCATTTTAATTGATTATACAATTGAATAGGTTAGGTCCTAGTTTTGTTTACAAATATATTATTAAGCAGCAGACGAAACATCTGTCAGTCATGACTCATGAGCAACCTTTCAGCCACAGAATGCATACAGAATGGAGGGTATCATTCTAACCAAGACTTGAGTGCACCAAGACCACGACACGTGACTGCATCATCTTGTTAGATATTAAAATTACTGTTGAATGATAGACAAAGATAGCAATACCATTCATTGCCAATCAAACACTGTCATTATAACGTGGACCTCACTATAGATGAGCCTCCATGCATGGGCTGCTCCTTTGGAGAAAATAAAACACTGGTAATTGAAACGATGACCATGGATGGTCATTATATTTTTCAATAGTTTTATAATGAATTTTCATAATTAAAATAAAATATTTTTTAAATTGATTTCGGTATCAATTCTACTCGTTGTTGAAAGACGATCTGGCAACAGATCAAAGCGGGAAAGAGATAGCTCTATCAGCTTTGTTGAATGATAGACAAGGATAGCAATACCATTGCTAATCAAACACTGCCATTATAACGTGGACCTTACTGTAGTTTCTTATTGAGTATTCATTTGAAACTCAAGCAAAGTTTTTCTACTAACCTGAAAAGAAGGCTCCAACAAGAATAGAATGGATGTGAATTTCAGAACACTGTTCAGTAGCCTACCATTTCACGGGATTGTGTTCTGACACTATGTGCCGGTTGCACAACAGCCGGTTAAATTTTAACTGTGATTAATTCCACGAGAACCAATCAGAGAAGGCGTTTTTGAAAATACGGCTTCTCTGATTGGTTCTTGTGGAATTAATCAAGGTTAAAATTTAACCGGCTGTTGTGCAACCGGCACTAAGAGCCGGTTTCCGAGCTTGGGATTTGGCTAAGCTCTAGACTTTAAACAGCTGGAGTCAGAAAATTGGCTTTCTGAAACGGGGCGTAGTCGTAATCATTGTCAAAGTCACGTTTGAATTAAATTTCAAAAAAACTAGAAAATTAAACACAAAATAAAATAAAGAGAGAATAATGTAAAGTTTCAGCTATTTTGAATTATTTAGAAAGGTTTGATTCCGTCAAGGAAAACCGTTCCCAATTATAGAAATTTATTTATTTATTCCATAAAAACATAGAAAAGCTCACAGACAAACTCCAGTACGAGCCTTAATGACACATTTGATAGAGTAACGTTACAATTTAAAGAGAAAAGAAAATAATATCGCAATTCATTAAATATTCACAATTCAGTAGGCTATAACAAATAAGATTAGAAGAGAACGATATATTGGTTAGATTCCAGAAAGTTAGTAAAAGGGTATAGGATGAAAAATATTTAAATTAAAAGAAAGAAGAAACAATTGAAAAAAGGAGAGTTAGTAGAGCTCAAAAATAATAATTTATTCATCAATTGAGCAGCATAATTTTTCACAAGATTTTTTGAATGTATTGAAGCGGTCATAGAAGGAATGGGTCAAGGAATGGGTTTAGTCTATTGTACAATCTCATTGTTCTATTCAGGTAGGAATTGAAATGGTGAACGTTTCTGACAAACGGTATCTGAAATAGCATATTAAGTCTTGGTCTATTGCATGGAACATGGAAATTCAACAAATTGATGAAATCTGGCATAAATATATTATTATTTAGAATTTCATATAATAATATTAATGCTCTAATGGATCTTCTGGTTTCTAATTTTTTTAAAATGAGAAAATAAAAACTGCGACTACTGTTATAAAAACTGCGACTACGCCCCGTTTTGAAAAGCTAATTTTCTGACTCCAGCTGTTTAAAGTCTAGAACTTAGCTAAACCCCGAGCTCGGAAACCGGCCCTATAAGCACTATCCTGTATTTGTGTCCTGACACTGTTTAATCACTGACTTCTCTGTATGGCAGTTCGGATGTGATGGTAAAGTCTTCAAAGTAGTGGTTGAGGAACTCGAAAGTGGGTCTCTTGTCCGGATCGGCATCCCAGCATTGTAGCATCAGCCTATAGATTGGATCGGGGATCATGTGCGAGGTGGGTTTCGGCATTCTGTAGCCTCTTTCCACCTGTTCGATCACCTCTCTCCCATGCATTCCTGCAATTAAACATAAATAAAATATGAGTTTCAATTGTAACTAGTAGTTCTGTGAACAGTAGACCTCACACAGTTTTCTCATCCACAAGTATCTAGTGTCACCCAGGTACCTAGAATACATTGTATTCTAGATACATTGGTGTCACCTGTTTACCGGCTTCTCTATAGACATCTGTGTGATGCATGCAATGAATAATCCACTTGTCAGCTGATTTATTACTAGTAGTTCTGTGAACAGTAGACCTCACACAGTTTTCTCATCCACAAGTATCTAGTGTCACCCAGGTACCTAGAATACATTGTATTCTAGATACATTGGTGTCACCTGTTTACCGGCTTCTCCAGACATCTGTGTGATGCATGCAATGAATAATCCACTTGTCAGCTGATTTATTACTAGTAGTTCTGTGAACAGTAGACCTCACACAGTTTTCTCATCCACAAGAATCTAGTGTCACCCAGGTACCTAGAATACATTGTATTCTAGATACATTGGTGTCACTGTTTACCGGCTTCTCCAGACATCTGTGTGATGCATGCAATGAATGATCCACTTGTCAGCTGATTTATTACTAGTAGTTCTGTGAACAATAGACCTCACACAGTTTTCTCATCCACAAGGTACCTGGTGTCACCTGTTTACCGGCTTCTCCAGACATCTGTGTGATGCATGCAATGAATAATCCACTTGTCAGCTGATTTATTACTAGTAGTTCTGTGAACAGTAGACCTCACACAGTTTTCTCATCCACAAGAATCTAGTGTCACCCAGGTACCTAGAATACATTGTATTCTAGATACATTGGTGTCACCTGTTTACCGGCTTCTCCAGACATCTGTGTGATGCATGCAATGAATGATCCACTTGTCAGCTGATTTATTACTAGTAGTTCTGTGAACAGTAGACCTCACACAGTTTTCTCATCCACAAGTATCTGGTGTCACCTGTTTACCGGCTTCTCTAGACATCTGTGTGATGCATGCAATGAATGATCCACTTGTCAGCTGATTTATTACTAGTAGTTCTGTGAACAGTAGACCTCACACAGTTTTCTCATCCACAAATATCTAGTGTCACCCAGGTACCTAGAATACATTGTATTCTAGATAAATTGGTGTCACCTGTTTACCGGCTTCTCTATAGACATCTGTGTGATGCATGCAATGAATAATCCACTTGTCAGCTGATTTATTACTAGTAGTTCTGTGAACAATAGACCTCACGCAGTTTTCTCATCCACAAGGTATCTGGTGTCACCTGTTTACCGGCTTCTCCAGAAATCTGTGTGATGCATGCAATGAATAATCCACTTGCCAGCTGATTGATTACAAGTAGTTCTGTGAACAGTCTATCATGAACTCACAAAATTTTAGAGATGGTATAGATGTGGCGAATCATGTGATATTTGCCACCTGTGATTAACAACCTGTTTTCAACATGCATTAGTTTGTTTATTAATTGTATCAGTTTTACTTTCCTTGCCCTATTACCATAGGTAAGGAAAGTATTGCTTTCCGAAAAAAATTAAGGTACCCAAATTTCTAAATTTCTATACGTTTCAAGGTCCCCTGAGTCCAAAAAAACTGGTTTTTGGGTATTGGTCTGTATGTGTATGTGTGTGTGTGTGTGTGTGTGTGTGTGTGTGTGTGTGTGTGTGTGTGTGTGTGTGTTGTGTGTGTGTGTGTGTGTGTGTGTGTGTGTGTGTGTGTGGTGTGGTGTGTGTGTGTGTGTGTGTATGAGTGTATGTGCGTCTGTGTACACGATATATCATCTCCCAATTAACGGAATGACTTGAAATTTGGAACTTAAGGTTCTTTCACTATACGGATCCGACACGAACAATTTCGATCAAATGCAATTCAAGATGGGGGCTAAAATGGCGAAAATTTTGTCAAAAACATGATTATTCGTGATTTTCTCGGAAACGGCTCCAACGATTTTGATCAAATTCATACCTAAGATAGTCATCGATAAGCTCTATCAACTGCCACAAGTCCCATATCTGTAAAAATTTCAGGAGCTCCGCCCCATCAATGCAGATAGATTCCCAATTATAAGGCTTCAGATAGAATTGAAACAAAAAAAATCAAGTGGAGTAGATTGTGCATGAAAATCTCTACAATTCAGTAACATTTTCACCTAAAATTGAAAATAAGCTTTAAATTCGAGAAAATGTGATTATTCAATTGAAAATCTCTACAATTAATGTTCAGTAACATTTTCACCTAAAATTGAAAATAAGCTTTAAATTCGAGAAAATGTGATTATTCAATTGCAAATTATTGTTGATTCTATTGAATCATTCACTATGAAGAGATTGCAGACCTCATGTGTGTCTCCAGCGTTATTGCCCTGTCACCAGCTGGCTCAAATCTTTGAATAGTAGACTTGAGATGCGCGGGAACACTAGCGTCAGGTGATCAATTTTCATAACGGCAAGGAAAGTTGTGTGAGTGCGCCACACCAGATTTTTTTAAAAGTTTTTCGATTTTTATATCATTAAGCTATCAATATGAAAACGTTTTCTCAGGAAAATATTTTTTTCCGACCATTACTCTTTGAGATATGAGCGCCTAAAGTTTAAATTTTTGGGACAGAACATTTTAAATTCGGTAAGTGATAAATCCATGAGATTTAGAGGATAGACTCTTCATGGTATTTTTGACCTAGTAAAACAAAAATTTTCTGAAACTATCAATTGTTAAGATAGTAATTCATTTACTGAGAATAACCAAAAATAACTTTTAGTTGAGTTATTTTTGGAAAATTGAATAACTTTTTCAAAAATTGATATTTCCAGAAAATTTGTGTTTTACTAAATCAACAGTATCATGAAGAATCCATCCTCTGAATTTCATGGATTTATCTCTCACCGAATTTGAAGTGTTCTGTCCCAAAAATTAAAACTTCAGGCGCTCATATCTCGAAAAGTAATGATAGGAAAAAATGTTTTCCTGAGAAAACTCTTCCATTATGATAGTTTGATGATATACAAATCGAAAAACTTTGAAAAATATCACGAGTAGAAAGTTTATTTTTAGACTTTGCACATCCTTAATATTTTCTCAGTTCAATTTTGTCATCTACATTCTAATCATTCATCCAGTTTCATTTAACCTATTTTATCATAGGAAATCCACAACCAAATTTTCTATATATATGATGAACGTTTTCTTTAATCACCTATTAATTTTGTTTTTTCTCATGTGAGAATATTAATACTGATAGGTACGCATCATAACACCATTACCGCAAAACAAAATATTGAAACCATAGACCTTATAGAAATAGACACGGCTTCTCCAGACATCTGTGTAATCCACTTATCAGCCGATTGATTATCTTCTATATATATAAAAGCGAAATGGCATTCACTCACTGACTGACTGACTGACTGACTGACTCACTCACTCACTCACATAACTAAAAATCTACCGGACCAAAAACGTTCAAATTTGGTAGGTATGTTCAGTTGATCCTTTAGAGGCGCACTAAGAAATCTTTTGGCAATATTTTAACTCTAAGGGTTGTTTTTAAGGGTTTAAAGTTCGTCTTTTAGCATTTATATTCTTCTTCTCCCAATCTCTTAATTATAATTGAAATTTCCATACCATATGTTATTATAGAACTATAATCTAGATAGAGTACCTCTTCGAAACAGTTGTTAACTGGCAACTAAATTAATAATTTTGTCAGGTTGGCATTAAGTTGAGTTGACTTTGTTAGGTTGGCATAAAGTTGAAGATTTAAATGCATTTATCGCAGAAAAATTGATTTGGCACTGCTACTTCAATCCTGGGAATATTATATTACTAGCCGTCAGGCTCGCTTCGCTGGCCATATCCGTTTAGCCAGACGTTTAGTCTGGACTCCCGACTGGATTGTCCTAACATATGATAAAAATGCTCAAATGAAAAATGCAGGCGAGCGAAGCGAGCCTGCTGATCTCATTTTAGGACGATCCAGTCGGGGGTCCAGGGGGCGGAGCTCGATATGGCGAGCGAAGCGAGCCTGACGGCTAGTGGATAATAATTCTATAGTCTGATTAATATTCTATCTTCAGAGTAGATTGATATCAGAGTATGGAGGAAATTCCTTTTCCTTTCATATTATCCTTAAAATGCAAAATTTCAAAAAAAACCTTGTGTATACATCTTCGCGCAGTTGAAAAAAGGAATATTCTTGCCAAATCTCATAGAATTCTATTAACGATTTTGGCCGTGAATGCGTTGAATACAAACAGACGAAAGAAAATCCGAGTTAAAACATAGACCTCACTATGTTCTGTCAATAATTAGTTCGAAATCTTACCTGGATAAGGAACTTGGCCATATGTAAAGAGCTCCATCAGAAGTATACCGTATGACCAGACATCGGACTTTATCGAAAATCGTCCATAAACAATCGCCTCGGGAGAGGTCCATTTCACAGGGAATCTAGATCCTGAAAACAAATGAAAGCCTTAGTAAATTTATTAGTAACAAAAACGATTCAAAATATACACTATTAAAGTTTATGAAATAGAATTATAGTACCCTTTGAATGTAATAAAATAATAGAATAAGAATAAAAATTGTATTGAATGAAAAAAGACTAAGAAATTGTCAAAAAACAACAGATTTATTGATAATTAGAAAGACCGGTTTCGGTTATTACACCATTGTCAATCTCTGATAAACTAAAACTGTGGTTTTTTGACAATCTCTTAGTCTTTTTCATTCAATATGAATAATTACCACAATATCAACTTCTCAACTACACAAAAAGTGAAAAATTGTATTAATTTCAAAGGGTACTATGATTTTATTCTATTATATTAAGCGAGCAATATTTGTATATTTGTATTTTTATAACTGGTTATTTATTTATGTTCAACGGATCTCGAAAACAACTCTAACGATTCTCACGAAATTTGGATCATAGTAGGTTTATGATATAAAAATTCCATTGCACAATGTCTCATCCTTGGGAAAACTCGCTGAACGACATTAAAAGGATAATTCATCCTTGGCTGAAACAACTGTGGATAGTAAAAACGTATGTGAAAAATAAAAATATCGCATCCCCGAAATTCATAAGATGACATATAGTCAGCTGTGAAATATAAACACGATCATTTTAGAGAGTTTTGTTCTGTTTATCAATTAATAAAAATAACGAGCGAAGCTCGGTGCCCCAATATTGGAATATAATCGATCGTTTTCAATGAGAATAAACAGTTAGTATTGCATCGGGTTATGTCAAAACATTTGTCTTGAGTTACATTTCTCATATTAAAATCATTTTCTTCTGCTTACATATATAATTTGTTGAGTTTAAATACATGATTGCAGTGTACGATTTTATTGTTTTTTATTTATTAAATAAAGACATTTTCTATTCTATTCTTTACCGGTATCAGCTACTCTATAGAATGCAGTGGCAAAGCAGAGAATTGCCAACGCTGGTCTCCTATCTTTCTACACTGCCACTATTAACTAAACTTGGATCTCAAGTTATAGTTAAAAAATTGTCATTGACTCACCTTGACGAGGACAGTATTCGTCATCCTCTATCACCCTGGCCAATCCAAAGTCGCAAATCTTGGCAATATTATTATCTCCAATCAGCACATTTCTGGCAGCCAAGTCTCTGTGTATCAGCTGCTTCACCTCCAAGTAAGCCATGCCACTCGCAACCTGTCATAGAAATTAAATTTCTGTTAGATCTCCTCTTGAGACATTTTTAGAAGAACTCTATCCTCTCTTTCAGAAAAAGTAATTGAACATGAAAAATACGTCATAATACGATGGGAGATACAATAACACACATTTCTTTCGTCTAAAAAAAATGTGTATGTTGTAAATTGTTTAATAAATTATCCTATACTATTAAACGAGCAATTTCTGTTTATATGTTTAGATGTTTATAAGTTTGTATTTCACCGGATCTCGAAAACGGCTCTAACGATTCTCACGAAATTCAGAACATAGTAGGTTTATAATATAAAAAATTCGATTGCACCAGGTCTCATCCCTGGTAAAACTCGCTGAAGTACATTAAAAGGATAATTATTATTCATCCTTGGAAAAACAGCTGATAATAATTATTTCATCATCTGTTGATGATGGAAGTGAGTGAGCGAGTTCATGTGTGTGGGACTGTGTCAAAATTATGACTCAGCTGTTGAACTTATGTAATCATTCAATCAGGTACTTAATGCCGGTTGCAAAAAAGCCGGGTTATTTTCAATCCTGATAAATAATAATATCATAATATCGTGTGACCTAGTTGTCTCAGGTCTGGTGCCAGAGTTTTCAGGTCGCAACTGATCAATTTCAGGGCCTCTCACATGACCTAACGACTGCTTTTAAGGCAGCAGGGACCGACGACTTGACGTGTCCATCCGAAACACGGGAGTGGCCCGAGATAAATATCTTGCCCTGGCCGGGATTTGAACCCGGGCCTCTGAATCATAAAGCCAGCATCTGATCCACTCGACTACGGCCACTCCACCAATCCTGATTAATTCCAGTAGATCCATCTTTTTGAAATGGTCTTCTCTGATTTGGTTCACTTGAAATTAATCAGAATTAAAATTTAACCGGCTTTTGTGCAACCGGGCCTTTGTGAGGGAAATTTTTATATTCCTCTGGGAATTAATCTCAATTTACTGTGATCAGGTAGAGCATTTCTGTATGAACTATGAATGTTATTATAATTTCTTCTTTTGTAATAAATTGTTTATGCTTTTGTACTCCAGAGCGAAGCTCGGTCCCCGATATTTATCTACTAATCTAATAGATGTTTTAAATAAACCAACTCATGTTTATATGAGTGAGCAATATGTTGGACCTTGTCTACTTGTCTACTAATTAAACAATTTACAACAGTGTAGGCTAGTATTTTATAATCTGATTGACTAGTTCATATTCTTGAATGCATGGGAAGAGATTTATCAGTCTTAATTAATTCAGACATTAGATTAATTCAAACAAGAAGTTTTCCAAGCAGACTACATCTTGAATCCATTGATCTAGAACAAACTTCAAAAATTTCTATTATTATTCTCAACTGGTTCTTTTTCTTCATATCCATATCCACTATACATGAAATCAACAAATTCATCTTTAATTCCATTTCTTACTGTATTAACTTTCTTCAGTAGCTTGTCTATTATTTTGTTTTAATTTATTTTTTGCTTTTTCCTTCAGCACTGAAGTGATTATTGAGAGTTTATTGAAAAACACTTATTTTCCAAGACTTTTATTATTCAATATTAATCTCTCATAAGTTATTTATTACATTTTATTGACATTTCTTGCTTAATTTTTTTATTATCTCTGCATATTTTGAATTGTATTGTTTGCTAACGACGTGGTTGAGTGGTAGAGTGGACATAATTGTCCAAACTTCGTCACGTCGACAAAAATAAACAAGTCATTCCATTCTATTCATTCAATAGAGAAATGTTTTGGACCATGAGGTAGACCTTATATTATTGTAGTCAATCATTAATTTATTGTAAACCATAATAGGCCCATGTTGTCGGGTTCATTCTCAACAATTGAAATGAAATTAAAAATATTTTGTTCATCCAAAAATATTACATCAACAGAGAAATCAATATCTTATCATCGAAAAAATAACTTTTTACAACAGTATAATGATTTTCTACTTTAATTTTTTATAGGTGCCTTGTAAAAAATATTTTTCTTATTATCGTCAAAAGATATGATTTCTTGGACAATCATTTGATATTTATTTATTCATCACATTGTGTACAAATACTTAACATGAGGAAAGGCACAACAGGCTCATGCCCAAAACTGTCCCATTTCCAATTTATATTATACTGTCCAAATCAAAATGTTGGTTATGTCACTTTCACTTTTTAAAATACAATTTACGCTCTTCAATACTCAGATAAACGAGCAAATTTTAAATCAAATAGATACTATTAGAGTCTAAAATCAAAAAATCTACAACAGTAACTTAATTGAATATTGTATCAGATGGAATCAAATAACATATTCTATGAATTAGATTTGTCAAACTATGATCATCATTGAACGAAAAATAAAAATGTAAAATAAAATGGGTGGGATGCTTGATAATTTTTTATTGTTTTTAATAATTCCAGTAGCCCTAAAAAAGTGAGCATGTTTATCATTGTATGATGGACATCATCAAAATAAGCTTATTGTGGTTGACTTGTAATTGTTTCATGCTCATCATCTTTTTTATTGTAATGTTGATTGTCTTTAAAACTAGTCTCAGAGACTAACCATCAATTTTCATTTCACTAATAAATCTTTCACTATGGAAAACTATAAAACTTCAGTTCATCCATTGATGGCCCCAGTAGTTCTGAGATCATGAGAGTAGTAAAAATAATATAGTCTGCGTACACTATCAAAATTTGATTTTAAACTAGTTCAAAATGCTTCCTTCTCTTCAGCCTCCTGGTATGCTTATTTATTTATTTATTCATTCACATTGTGTACAAATACTTAACATGAGGAAAGGCACAACAGGCTCATGCCCAAAACTGTCCCATTTCCAATGTATACTATACTGTCCAAATCAAAATGTTGGTTATGTCACTTTCACTTTTCAAAATACAATTTAAGCTCTTCAATACTCAATAAATGGATACTAAAATAAAATAGATAGAGTCTAAAATTAGAAAATCTAGAACAGAGTGTGAAGAGTAGAATAGAGTCTAAAGAGTAGATAGAGTCTAAAATTGAAAAAATGGAACAGTAACTTAATTATTATTCAAAAAGTCTAAATTTTGAATGAAACTAGAAATTTATCACCTGAACTTTGTCACGCATATTCATGTGAATGATTTTGTAAGGATTTGAAACCAAAATTTATTTGATTGTAAATTTGATTTTGCCCAAAACCAATGTTGCTTAATGACAATAAAATGTTATTCATTTATTTCCTTTCTCTCTGATATTTCTTCTTCGTCTCTATCTGTATTTCTCTGGACTCACATCCATTATTCATTTATTGAAAAAGTCAATGAATGATTTCATTATTTACTCTCATCCTTTATTAATTTATTTAGGCTATTATTTATTTTCTTTCTCTCTCACCTGAGCAGCAATATAAATGAGATCACCGAACTGCAAGTGTTTTCCCTCTCCGTTGCGCAGGAACTCTAGCAAGCTGCCATGTTTCATGTACTCCTGCACGATGTAGACAGGCTCCTCCTTGGAGCAGACCGCGTACAGGGCTACCAACCTGTCATGACGGAACTTCTTCATGATGGCTGCCTCCTGTAGGAATGCCTGGGTTGACATTGTTCCCTGCCGCAGCGTCTTAACCGCCACCTCTGTATTGTTTCTCCATTTGCCTGTTGCCACAAACAAAACAATTATCATATTATTTATTCAAACCTCAACACAAATCATGTGAATGATAAAATCCTTTCACTTATATGGGCTACTCTCGTTCAAATTAATTTATTTATTTATAAGGTTAGCAAAAATACAAGAATCGGAAAAGAAAAACCAGGCTATTGCCTAAAACTTCTTCAATTTCCTAATTTAGTTTTAAATTGTCCAAATATTATAGGTTATCCATTCAAATTTCTACACCAAATCACAATCTAAAATATAAATTAGAATAAAACAAACAATTTTAAATTTGGATGAATTAATAATAAAAGTTTCTTAAAAACATGAAACAATATTAAAAAATCTGGTGTGGCGCACTCACACAACTTCCCTTGCCCTTATGAAAATTGATCACCTACCGCTTGAGTTCAAGATAAAATCTGAGCCAGCTGGTGACAGGACAATAACGCTGGAGACACACGAGGTCTGCTATCTCTTCATAGTGAATGATTCAATAAAATCAACAGTTTGCAATTGAATAATCACATTTTCTCGAATTTTGAGCTTATTTTCAATTTTAGGTGAAAATGTTACTGGACGTTGATTGTAGAGATTTTCATGCTCAATCTACTCCACTTGATTTTTTTGTTCCAATTGTATCTGAAGCCTGATAATTGGGAATCTATCTGCATTGATGGGGCGGAGCTCCTGAAATTTTTACAGATATGGGACTTGTGGCAGTTGAGTTTCTTGAATTTCGAGCTTATTTTCAATTTTAGGTGAAAATTTTACTGGACATTGATTGTACAGATTTTCATGCTGAATCTTTTCCACTTGATTTTTTTTTTGTTTAAATTGTATCTGAAGCCTGGTAATTGGGAAACTAAAATCAAACTTTGCATAGATGGGGCGGAGCTCCTGAAATTTTTACAGATATGGGACTTGTGGCACTTGATAGAGCTTATCAATGACTATTTCAGGTATAAATTTGATTAAATTCGTTTTCGAGAAAATAGCAAAAAACCCTGTTTTTGACAACATTTTCGCCATTTTAGCCGTCATCTTGAATTGCACACATTCAGACCAATACCCAAAAAAAACACTTTTTTTGGACTCAGGGGATCTTGAAACGTATAGAAATTTAGAAATTGGGGTAATTTATTTTTTTCGGAAAGCAATAATTTCCTTACCTATGGTAATAGGGCAAGGAAAGTAGAAACTTGTAGTACTCTTTATTAAAAACTTGAAAATATTCTAAGGATAAGTCTCGACCATAGGTCATTTTCAACTTGAATATACTTGAAATATTTTTAAGTTTTTAATAAAGGGTACTGTAAGCTTTCATATTGTTCTCATTCATGTGAATGACGTTTGTCATTGAGTAGGTTTTTGAGTATTGGTCTGTATGGTGTGTGTGTGTGTGTGGGTGTGTGTGTGTGTGTGGTGTGTTGTGTGTGTGTGTGTGTGGTGTGTTGTGTGTGTGTGTGTGTGTGTGTGTGTGTGGTGTGTCTGTGTGTGTGTGTGTGTGTGTGTATGTGCGTCTGTGTACACGATATCTCATTTCCCAATTAACGGAATGACTTGAAATTTGGAACTTAATGTCCTTTCATCATAAGGCCGACACGAACAATTTCGATCAAATGCAATTCATGATGGCGGCTCTAAATGGCGAAAATGTTGTCAAAAACAGGGTTTTTCGTGATTTTCTCGAAACGGCTCCAACGATTTTGATCAATTCATACCTAGAATAGCCATCGATAAGTTCTATCAACTGCTACAAGTCTCATATCTGTAAAAATTTCAGGAGCTCCGCCCCATCAATGCAGATAGATTCCCAATTATCAGGCTTCAGATACAATTGAAACGAAAAAATCAAGTGGAGTAGATTGAGCATGAAAATCTCTACAATTAATGTTCAGTAACATTTTCACCTAAAATTGAAAATAAGCTTCAAATTCGAGAAAATGTGATTATTCAATTGCAAATTATTGATGATTCTATTAAATCATTCACTATGAAGAGATAGCAGACCTCATGTGTGTCTCCAGCGTTATTGCCCTGTCACCAGCTGGCTCAAATATTTGAATAGTAGATTTGAGATGCGCGGGAACACTAGCGTCAGGTGATCAATTTTCATAACGGCAAGGAAAGTTGTGTGAGTGCGCCACACCAGATTTTTTCATATTCAATCCATCTTCTATACATATATTTTTTCATGACTAATAAAATATAATCTATTATTTTAAACAAGACTTAACAGTTGATATTACTCGCAGATATATTGTTATTAGCTCTATTGTAGAGCCATATCTTCTATTGTAGGCAGTGGCAAGGCAGATAATCGGCAACGCTGTTCTCCTATCTTTCTCCACTGTCATTATAACGTGGACCTCGTTATAGCTGAATTTATTTCAAATCATTTATTTTCGCCATTTAAAAAAAAACAAAAACAATCACAAATAAAGAGCGAATCAAAAAATTATGAATAATAAATTTAAACAAAATACAAGTGTTAACTTAAAAATAAGAAAATAATAATACAAAATCATAAATATCTCTTTACATATGTAAATATAATTTACTTATTATAGGCCTATATGGCATCACCAGCAAAAGAATAAACTTTGAATTAGTTCTCTTGTGCATTGGTGTTTTGCTGTAAGGCTTGTAGCATATTGAGACGACGTGATGCGACATGACTCTGCTAGATGAGTTAATAAAATATTATATTATCATAATATTGTAATGCCGCAAATGCTATAGTAAACGCAAATTGGAGAGGCGGGTGATGGTGGCACCATCTCTAAGTGAAATTGGTTAATTTCAAGCAGTAAAAAAATTTCGTCTGCGTTGTGTTTTTTTACATTTGAAATGTCATATCCTGATTTCTCATTGAAAATATTTTCATTCAAGATTTTTCAAATTCATTCATACATTTCTGTAAATTTTACATTTCTACATTTGAATAAAAAAAAATCTGGTGTGGCGCACTCACACAACTTTCCTTGCCGTTATGAAAATTGATCACCTGACGCTAGTGTTCCCGCGCATCTCAAGTCTACTATTCAAAGATTTGAGCCTGCTGGTGACAGGGCAATAACGCTGGAGACACACATGAGGTCTGCTATCTCTTCATAGTGAATGATTTAATAGAATCAACAATGATTTGCAATTGAATAATCACATTTTCTCAAAATTAAAGCTTATTTTCAATTTCAGGTGAAAATGTTATTGAACATTAATTGTAGAGATTTTCATGCTCAATCTACTCCACTTGATTTTTTTTTGTTTCAATTGTATCTGAAGCCTGATAATTGGGATTCTATCTGCATTGATGAGGCGGAGCTCCTGAAATTTTTACAGATATGAGACTTGTGGCAGTTGATAGAGCTTATCGATGACTATTTTAGGTATGAATTTGATCAAAATCGTTGGAGCCGTTTCCGAGAAAATCACGAAAACCCCTGTTTTTGACAACATTTTCGCCATTTTAGCCGCCATCTTGAATTGCATTTGATCTAAATTGTTCGTGTCGGATCCTTATAGTGAAAGGACCTTAAGTTCCAAATTTCAAGTCATTCCGTTAATGGGAGATGAGATATCGTGTACACAGACGCACATAAACTCATCACACACCACACAACACCACACACACACACACACACACACACACACACACACACATACAGACCAATACCCAAAAACCACTTTTTGGACTCAGGGGACCTTAAAACGTATAGAAATTTAGAAATTGGGGTACCTTAATTTTTTTTCGGAAAGCAATACTTTCCTTACCTATGGTAATAGGGCAAGGAAAGTAAAATATATATATACAAAAAATAAGAAACGATTGTCACCAATTCAAGCCTTCACTGAACCAGGACCTCTTAAATATTTAGGAGGTCCTGACTAAACCGTTGTAATTGGACAAGTGCATGGCTTACTTTAGATAATAATTATATAGTAGGCTGTGACAAGTGACAAGAGTATTATATTTGTTTATTTTTCTCTAAAACATAAACATTTTAAAACTGTCATATGATTGACTCATCTCCAATATTTGGAATAACACATGGTGTAATTTAAAGCTTGAAATTTACCAATTTCACTTAGAGATGGTGCCACCTCACCAATTTGCGTTTACTATAGCATCGTCTATAGCAAGGTACCTAGAATATTCTAGGTACATTGGTCTATAGCATATTTAACATCAACATAAATCATGCAGGGTCTATACATCATCACAGATTATGTTTTTAACAGAAGTTCACAAGTGTTAATAGATACGAGTATCTCCAATTATCCATGGGTCAATTTATGGCTCTGATTCAACATTCAACAAATCTACAGATGGAAATTAATGAGATATTGCAATTACTTTGAACAATTAATTACGACATAGCAGCCAGGTATTTATAGCGCTACACTAATGTAAGTAGAAGCTAATAGCTTTTTCCTCCACCTACTGTGTCTAAAGTACTTACTTTACTCCCTGAAACATAATATTAAAGTGTCACTTTTTCGCTCTAGGTAGTAAAAAACAGAAAAACTCCCTAGGGAGTAAAAGTGACTCCATTTAAATAACATGGGAAGCATCTCTATTTTAAAAACTTACATGGTAATAGGTTAGAAGGTCTAAGCTCAGATGAGAAAGCGTAATAGAGGTGTCTGTCATTGAGTCAACTGAATTCAATACCACAACCAGAAATTTGATCAACTCATGAAATATATGTTTGTATGATATTATATTCTTAATATATTCTTATATTCTTAGACGATAAAAATTTATACAATTTTTAAAATATTTATTCTATTCAAAATACCAGCCAACAAATATTTTTGATCTGCATTCTGCAATTCAAATCTGAACCGCGTGATCTGAAGTCAGCCATTTTTGGTAGCTCAGCTGATATGATTGTTACAAACTTTGGCCGATAGATAGCGCAATCAGCAGTGCCTATCAGACGACCGGTTTTTAGGTTTTAGTTTTTAGGTTAGTTGTTAGGAAACATTGTCACCATACGTAAGTTATTAGAATGATTTAATTTGCAGTTTCTATAAAAAAATGTAGATGGAGGAAAAATATTGTGTACATCACGAGCGAAAAATACTTTTTCTCCCTCAGGAAAATTGTGCCCTCAGCTTTGCCTCGGGCTTCAAACTTTTTCCCTCAGGGAGAAAAAGTCGTACTTTTCACTCTAGATATACAAATAACTATTATTTATATAAATACCTGACTGCTATGTCGTAATTAATTGTTCAAAGTGATTATTTAACAAGCAGTTCGTAATGGAATCAAACATTGAAGAATATTGCAATTATTTGCAGCATTCAATATGGATTTTCGTTGAAATTATAAATTCAACAAATCATGTTTTTTTTAATAAATTTGAAAGTACCTAGGTCAACTTACCATACCACACTTCGCCGAAATTGCCATGACCCAGCCTTCGTATTAGCAGTATTTCGTTGCGGTCGATCTCCCACTGATCTCTGAGTTCAGGTGACAGGTCCCATATCTGAGGCTTCGGCTTTGGACATGGCCTGGCTAGCACGTGGCACAGACCCAGTGCGTTCTCTGCAATCAAATCCAACATAAATTTCCGATTAGAAAAAATAAAAATGATTGTTTTTTGAAATCATATTACATTTTGATAAATAGATGTGGATATTTATAGATTTATCTATTTATATAGAAGCGAAATGGCACTCACTGACTGACTGACTGACTGACTCACTCACTCACTCACTCACTCACTCACTCACTCGAATAACTAAAAATCTACCGGACCAAAAACGTTCAAATTTGGTAGGTATGTTCAGTTGGCCCTTTAGAGGCGCACTAAGAAATCTTTTGGCAATATTTTAACTCTAAGGGTTGTTTTTAAGGGTTTAAAGTTCGCCTTTTAGCATGTATATTCTTCTTCTCCCAATCTCTTAATTATAATTGAAATTTCCATATCATATGTTACTATAGAACTATAATCTAGATAGAGTACCTCTTCGAAACAGTTGTTAACTGGCAACTAAATTAATAATTTTGTCAGGTTGGCATTAAGTTGAGATGACTTTGTTAGGTTGGCACCAAGTTGAAGATTTAAATCCATTTATCGCGGAAAAATTGAATGGGCACTGCTACTTCAATCCTGGGAATATTATATTACAAGCCGTCAGGCTCGCTTCGCTCGCCATATCCGTTAGCAGACGTTTAGTCTGAACCCCTGACTGGATTGTCCTAACATGACAAAAATGCAGGCGAGCGAAGCGAGCCTGCTAATCTCATTCTTGGACGATCCAGTCGGGGTTCCAGGGGGCGGAGTAACTTAGCTACAATCAAATTTATGTATGTTCACTCAATTTCAAAATGTTTGTAATTATTTTCTCGTATTTTTTGCTTAGCTCATACTTAATCAATACAGTATTATTTCATTATTATCAAACTCAATAAAACTACGCTTTTGTTCTTCTAAATTATGTTTCATCATTGTTTTACACATGAATATACATTTGTACCGCAATGGCCGTATAATACTTTGTTTATGTTTCTAAGATAGGAACTATATAATATTTAATTTATGTAAGATTCATGACACTAGCAGCACCTATACACAATTGCTGCCAGTTTAATTCCAAATCTGCGTTTACACCAAAGTTATTAACAAAATGTGTATTTTTCCGTCCTTATAGATTCTATTAGATTAAACGGAGCTTGACATATGCACATCATGTGTATGATAAGTTATGTTCAATCTAATAGTATCTATAAGGACGGAAAAATAAACATTTTGTTAATAACTTTGGTGTAAACGCAGCTTTAGGGAGAGATTCTTTGTAAAAAATGGTGTCATGTAAAAGGAGAATAAATTTCATTTTCATTTTTTCATGATCTATTCTCATTCAATTCTATATTTTTAAAAGAATTTCCAATTTCTCAAATACAGGACATGTGAAGATTCAATAGGGTATTACTTTGAATCTAATTATATTTCAGGAGAAAGTACTAGTCGAATGATAAATTTCATTCGAAATAAAAAGTTCTAGTAGACATAAATTAATAATTCACTAAATGGATAAATAAATAGAAAGATGTTATGAGATCTGAGCTGTAACGTTTTATGTTATGATAAGAAACGCATACTTATGATCAAAGTGAAAGTTGAGATAGAGGTGCCCAATGTAACACAAAAAATGTATTTTTAGTGTAATTTAGTTACAAGGCTCACAGGTGATGACTATTCGCCAACTATATATATTATATATATATATATATAAGAAAATGAAAACACTCCACTAGAATGGGCTACTTTTTTACAAATTAATAAAAACAATATAAAAAGTTGTAGTACCCTTCTTTATTTAAAATATTACAACCTAATATTTTATGTAATAAAGGGCACGGTATTTAGATGAAAACGGTAGGGGTCATGAAATGTGTGCGCAGTGGCCAGCCAGCTAGATTGAGTCATCGCCACCAACCGAGGTTTTTAACACCTATTAGAAATTTATGAAACGTATTTTTGTTAAAAACAGATGATTGGATATAAAATGACGTCAGCTACACCGGAAATTTAGCACAAACATGCGCGTGACACCTACCGTCTTCTTCTATATACCGTGATAAAGGGTACTACAAGTTTCCGAGCTCGGGATTTACCCAAGTCCTAGACTTTAAACAGCTGGAGTCAGAAAATTGACTTTCCAAAACGGGGCGTAGTCGCAGCTTTTATAACAGTAGTCGTTGTTTTCATTTTCCAATTTCTGTAATTGGTAACGTTTTTCCTTGACGAAATTAGACATTCCTAAATAATTCAAAATATCTGAAACTTTACACTATTTTCTCTTTATTATATTTTGTGTTCAATTTTCTAGTTTTCGAAATTTAATTCAAACGTGACTATGACAATGACTGCGAAGACTATGCCCCGTTTTGGAAAGCCAATTTTCTGATTCTAGGACTTAGCTGAATCCCGAGCTCGGAGACCGGCCCATATTGTTCTTATTAATACAGAAAATGCTACAGTACCGTACATACGGGTGTATAAAAACGAGTTTACATTGAGAGATAGTACTGCTTTGTTTAACTTCAGATTGAGTTCACACGACACATTTAACATTAATCACACCAATCTGACAATAGTACGCAGACAGTTGAGTTATCTTAGCACTAAGCTAATAAATCTCATCCCTGGTAACAGAATTGATATTTTTTCCCTGTGGGCAGTCGAAGGATGGTGACTGCATGAAGTCATTGACAGGATCGTTGAAAACGTTTTCTTTGACATCAGTAATAATATTGCAATTTACATTATGTAAATACATATTACATTACATTATGTTAAATACATATATGTAATACATAACCTTTGGTTTCTTCTATTTTTCTCATGTTAGCTTGATTTTGTTTTAAATTGATACTCTCACTCAGCGGACAGGATTTTTCCTTTGCTGGGTGATGCCAATAGTGTATTTAAATTGTTTTGTTTTGAATTATCTTTTGTTTTCCATTATTGAATTATCTCTAAGGAATTAATAGAATGATTTTATTGACCGAACGAAGTGAGGTCTAAGATTCAAGTCGACTGTTTGGCATTTCTCTTAATGTTTAAATGTTTATATGTTGCGCATTTACGGCGAAACGCGGTAATAGATTTTCATGAAATATGATAGGTATGTTCCTTTTTAAATTGCGCGTCGACGTATATACAAGGTTTTTGGAAATTTTGCATTCCAAGGATAATATAAAAGGGAAAGGGAGCCTCCTTCATACGCCAATATTACCGTAAAAATCAGACTATAGAATTATTCATCATAAATCAGCTGACAAGTGATTACACAAATGTGTGGAGAAGCCAGTCTATTACTGTATTTGTATAAGGTCTATAGTTTCAATCAAAGACTTGAAGAGGTATGCATTTTTAAGCTGGGTTACACCAAGTTATTAACAAAATGTTAATAACTTAATCCTTATAGATTCTATTAGATTGAACGCAAGTTGACAAACACACATGTTCATCATGTGTATGATAAGTTATGTTCAATCTAATATAATCTATAAGGATTGAGTTATTAACATTTGCTAAATAAATTTGGTCTAATCGCAGCTTTAAGGTCTTTGGTTTCAATATTTTGTTATGCAGTCATGGTATTATTATGCGTGTCCATCAGTATCAATATTCTCACAATCGAAAAAACTAAATTTAATAGGTGATTAAAAATAATCAAATGAACTAAATAATGCTGAAGAAATTATAATATTTTTGATTGAAAAAAAATTAATTTTCATTAGATGGAAAGATTATCACGGAACTGGATGAATATTATATAAATTCTGGAATAGAAATGTATTCTATTTATTGTTTAAATTAACATAAATGTTATTAAATTATGAAACAGTTGATATCAGGTACTTGTGGATGAGAATACTGCGTGAGGTCTCCTGTTCACAGAATTACTAGTATTAACTCACTGACTGACTGACTGACTGACTCACTCACTCACTCACAGAACTAAAAATCTACCGGACCCAAAACGTTCAAATTTGATAGGTATGTTCAGTTGGCCCTTTAGAGGCGCACTAAGAAATCTTTTGGCAATATTTTAACTCTAAGAGTGGGTTTTAAGGGTTTAAAGTTCGTCTTTTAGCATGTACATTCTTCTTATTCTCTTAATTATAATTGAAAAATGTCCATACCATATGTTAATATAGAACTATAATCTAGAGAGAGTACCTCTTCGAAACAGTTGTTAACTGGTAACTGAATTAATAATTTTGTCAGGTTGGCATTAAGTTGAGTTGACTTTAATCAGAGCTATATTCCTGGGAATATTATATTACTAGCCGTCAGGCTCGCTTTGCTCGCCATATCCGTTGAGCCAGACGTTTAGTCTGGACCCTCGACTGGATCGTCCTAACATATGATAGAAATGCTCAAATGAAAAATGCAGACGGATATGGCGAGCGAAGCGAACCTGACGGCTAGTGAATGTATATAATCGATACATGGGTATCTAATATCTATATGGCTAATAATTATCTACGTATCTAATATCTATAAGTTGCAGATTTCTTTGCTGGGGTTTATATTTTTCTTACTTCTTGCGAGGTATTTTTTCAAAGGTTTGGTTATTGTCAATTACCCTTAACAAATGTCAAACTGGTACATGGAGATAATTAAACATTTTTGCACTTTGAATTCTACATCAAAAAAGTAGAACTGAATATTTGTTGATTCTCATGAAGAAAGAATAATTGTTTGATAGACTCCTATATTCAATACTTGAAGGATTATCAACAAATAAAACATCACTTTGAACAATTAATTACGACATAGCAGTCAGAACCTGACTGCTATGTCGTAATTAATTGTTCAAAGTGATTATTTAACAAGCAGTTCGTAATGGAATCAAACATTGAAAAATAAAACATGATTATCCTATATGACAGTAATTTTTTTGTGATATTTGCTCTCATTTATCTGACGATGTTCATACATTTGTGTAATATGCTCATGACAAAAGAATGAATTGAAAGGCTAATTTACTTGTGTAGGCAGTGACAAGAGCAGGCAACGTGGGGAAGGTCTGGCTTGTGGCAATGTAGTATCCGCCTTTATCCAGTGGCTTGATCTTGTAGTGCTTGACGTGGTATCCGCGACTCTCCTCCCAGTCCTTGACCGACAGCGAGTATCCGTTCGGGTTGTGCTCGGAGTCGCGCACCAGAAACGTGCCACGCGGGTTCTCGTCCAGTAGCAGCAGTTTTTCCGCTTCTTTCCGCGACACCTTGCCGAAGAACCAGCTGAAAAATTATGAGTGACATTAGTTGTTGATAACTGATTTTAGATTCTAAATTATCAGGCTTCAGATACAATTTAAACAAAAAATTTTGAGTGGAAAAGATTGAGCATGAAAATCTCTACAATTAATGTTCAGTGACATTTTCACCTAAAATTGGAAATAAGCTCTAAATTAGAGAAGATGTGTTTATTCAATAATACAAACTGTTGGCAGCTGTTGATTCTATTAAATGATTCACTATGAAGAGATAGCAGACTTCGAGTGTCTCCAGCGTTATTGTCCTGTCACCAGCTGGCAGATCTTTGAATAGTAGACTTGAGATGCGCGTGTACACTAGCGTCAGGTGATGAATTTTCATAACGGCAAGGAAAGTTGTGTGAGTGCGCCACACCAGATTTTTTCAAATTTTTGCTTTGTTTTTATACGAATGTAGAGAAACTATTTGTGTTACAGAAACGAGCAATAAGCTCATTGCTAATGTGAATAGTCGTTTTCATTGTGTAGATTTATTTAAAAAAATCAAGATTTTGACAGTACCAGCTATTTACATTTTTGAATGTCATGTATGTAAAAACTAATTTAGCAAGTATTTCTTTAAATAGCAACGTTCACAACTATTGCACTAGAATTTCAGAGTTTCTTAGAGTGAACCAGTGCAAATACATTGAACTGCTTTAAGGAGTTTGGTATAAGAGCTTATAATGAGCTTCCTGCACATTTGAAGGAGCTAGAAGTGCGTAAATGTAAGAGAACCATGAAAAATATTTTAATAGAAATATGTCCATATAGAAAAGGAGTTTCTAATTTAAGGGTATTTAGTTTGCTGTTTCTATGCTTGTGTTTGTATTTTTATTTCTTTGAATGTAACTACTTTTTATTTAGCATGTTTAATCTATGACGATGCTATGGATTTGTATGAATGTTTTCTGCAATTAAAAATCTTGAATCTTGAATCTCGCCTATAGTGAGGTTTGGCAGTGTTTGATTAGCAATGGTATTGCTATCCCTGTCTATCATTAAACAAAGCGTATAGCGCTATCTCTTTCTCGCTTTGCTCTATTGCCAGATTATTTTTTAACAGTGTAGTAATATAATTAATTTACTAAATATTCAATCTTGATTATGAAAATTCATTATGAAAATCATTCAAAAATATAATTTATTGTTTGATAAAATATAATTGATTATTTTAAACGAGAATATTTTATCAATAGACCTGTATCAGCTACTGTCTATACAAGACAGAGGATCGGCAACGTTTCTCTCATATCTTTCTCCACTGCCATTAAAACGTTGACCTCACTATAGTAAGAATAACCAGATCACTCCCGTGTTATCGGATGGGCACGTTAAACTGTCGGTCCCGGCTGAAGTATGACAGTCGTAAGGCCCATTGACGGCTTAAATTATATATTCAGGCGGTGGGACCTTCCCGCAAGGGACTCCCCACCAACAAAAGCCATACGAATTTACTTTTTAGTAAGAATATGAAAGCTGCTTTTAAATTGATTTATTCATTTAGATACAATGAAAAATTCATTAAAATAATTGGGGAAGGTCATTTAGCTTGTATTCAATTCAAATCATTCAATGAGTTTGATTTTGAACGATTCAAAATACAACCCAATGGGGCTACAACACGGAGTAAAGAGCTATAAATATTATTAAATTTCCTTACAAGTGATAATGAGTAAATTAGCCTATGTTGGGACAATCCCACGTTGAGACAGTTCAGGTTGTGGGAAATTGGTGAGTATTGAGTTGGCAATAACTGCGTTATTTTATCAGCATTTCATAGCCTAATTTACAGACATAATAATTTCAGCTGTAGCACCAGTCATTATTAAGAAAAAATTGAAAACACATTTTTCTAACCTCAAAGTTTTTTTTTGGAGTAGAGGACTTTCAATCTTCACTTTAAAAATCCACCATTCAAAGAAAGTCTCACAGCTAATATGTTTTCTGTATTATTTTATGAATATTTTGACATATAGAACATTATTGTACTCTTATTTTTAATCCAGTTATTCTGACTAAAACAAAGCCATTACCATCTGCCCACCTTGGGACATCCCACATTGGTACACTGCAATCATGATCATGCTTATTTTACTTAAAGTAGGCTACATATCAATGAAATACATTAAAAATAGCCTATAATTATTATAACCTGTAATTTAGCTTCAGAGGTAGCCCAATTCATACACACTTTGAGATTTTCAAATTTCAAATAATGTATTTATACTATTAATATTTATAATGTAAATTCAAATATGTAAATTAACAAAAATAATGAATTTTTTATTTTTAATTCAATGCTCCAACCTGGGCAAGGGATGTCCCATCGTGGGCCGATCTTAAGCCCAGGTTGGGACACTCCCAAAAAACATTGTTTTTGCAATAAAAAAATATCATATAAAAAAAATCACTGCAGTTGCCATCCTCAAGGATAAAAGTGTAAGCTAATACAATAAAAAATAAAAATAATATTAAAAAATGGAGTTTCTTTTATATCACGGAAATGCGCATGCTGCGGTGGTCAGGAGGAGTTACCCTTAAAGATAAAATCCGTAATGAACATGTACGTGGCAGTTTCAAGGTAGGCGCCTATTGCTGAGAAACTTAAAGAGTCCAGGCTGAGGTGGTATGGTCATGTTATGCGAAGACCCGACGATCACGTGGTGAAAAAGTGCCTCTCCATGGCTACACAAACAAGAAAAAGAGGTAGGCCAAAAACTACCTGGATGACGAATGTCCAAAAGGACATGAAAAATTTGGATCTTTCTACAAACGATGCCTATAATCGGAAGGAATGGCGCCTCAGGATTGGTAAAGCCGACCCCGCATAACGGGAAGTGGCGAGGATGAAGAAGAAGAAGAAGGAGTTTCTTTTATTTTTGTCCAAGTTATAGCTGTTTGAATGTTGGTGTCCCAATGTGGGCTAGTTTACCCTATAATATTTTGGTAATAATAATTACTGATTATCTTAGAATATTACTGAAATAATAATTATTACTGAACTGATAATTGAAATTTGTACTTACTCTTCGCTTTCAACAGATTTCTCTTCTGCAACGAAATTCCACGGAATCAGTCCCTCAACTCCAGTTCTCAAATGCCGAACTGTCCACCAATCAGAATCACTAAAAACGAAAATAAATTGATTAATTCTACTGCATAATACATGGGGATTGAGAAAAAAAATAAAAAGATAGAAGAATTTCAATTACAAAAGATTTTTTTCCAAGGTAATGTCCCACAACCGACTCTGAAGTGCTAAAGAAACTTTTTTCAATGTTTGACGATTATGGGTGGACGTGAATGATTTTTAGGCAATTAATAAGCAATAGAGGTTGAGCAGAAATAGTTTATTTCGAATCGAAGTCAAATCAAACACAACATTCTATTCCTAAATAAATTTCTATTAGTTCTTCGTATAAATTTCGATTCTTTGAATCGAGAGAGGTGGAGGGGCTTTGTTGATGCTGCTAAATATCTACTTAGATATAAGAATACTTCACTCACATGGGCTACATTTTAACAAATTAATAAAAACAATTCAAAAATCTTGTAGTACCCTTTATTTAAAAAAAAAAAACTTTAAAATTGTTCATCTTGTTTCATCCCTAACTTAGGTCATTTTCAAGTTGTGATTTTATTCAATTTCAATTCACGATACAAAGCACAAGATACATAGACAACATATCTAAAAACAGATTTGTGAATATTTTCCCCACATAGACGGATCTGAAATCACAAAGCAGAAATCAACTTGAAATCAAAGTTGAAATCAACTTGAATATTGTTAAGAACAACAGATTAATTCAACAGATTTCCACTTGAAAATGACCTAAGTTAGAGTCGAAACCAGTTGTTGAACTATTTTAAAGATTTTTTAAAAAATAAAGGGTACTACAAGATTTTTATATTGTTTTTATTAATCTAGGTACTTAGATATGTATGGCCAAGGCAGTAGCTAAGTAAGTGAATTCTTTGTAGTTTTTTAGATTCGGCCTATAGTTTCTAAACAAATATTATAGATCTTAATAATTGATTTATTCCACTAACAAACATAACATATAAAATAACAAGACAAAAATTAAAACTGTCAAATAGAGATCTCATTATCTCTTGATATGCAACATAATTATATCAATGATTGAGCGAAATTTGATTATTTACGTGACAGGCGATTCATTCATACAGTACTACTTTAAAAATCTGGTGTGGCGCACTCACACAACTTTCCTTGCCGTTATGAAAATTGATCACCTGACGCTAGTGTTCCCGCACATCTCAAGTCTACTATTCAAAGATTTGAGCCAGCTGGTGACAGGGCAATAACGCTGGAGACACACATGAGGTCTGCTATCTCTTCATAGTGAATGATTTAATAGAATCAACAATAATTTGCAATTGAATAATCACATTTTCTCGAATTTAAAGCTTATTCTCAATTTTAGGTGAAAATGTTTCTGAACATTAATTGTAGAGATTTTCATGCTCAATCTACTCCACTTGATTTTTTTCGTTTCAATTCTATCTGAAGCCTGATAATTGGGAATGTATCTGCATTGATGGGGCGAACCTCCTGAAATTTTTACAGATATGGGACTTGTGGCAGTTGATAGAGCTTATTGATGACTATTTTAGGTATGAATTTGATCAAAATCGTTGGAGCCGTTTCCGGGAAAATCACGAAAAACCCTGTTTTTGACAACATTTTCGCCATTTTAGCCGCCATCTTGAATTGCATTTGATCGAAATTGTTCGTGTCGGATCCTTATAGTGAAAGGACCTTAAGTTCCAAATTTCAAGTCATTCCGTTAATTATTGGAAGATGAGATATCGTGTACAAAGACGCACATACACTCATACACACACACACATACAGACCAATACCCAAAAACCAGTTTTTTGGACTCAGGGGACCTTGAAACGTATAGAAATTTACAAATTGGGGTACCTTAAATTTTTTCGGAAAGCAATACTTTCCTTACCTATGGTAATAGGGCAAGGAAAGTAAAAAAATGTCAAATAATTGATAGGATACAAATATGAGTACTCAAATTTTCTAATACGAGGATTGCAATCTAACACTTTGGTTAATGAAAAGTTCAATTCTAGATTAAATAAATAGGTTAAAGTTTGACATTAAAGGGGTATTCACTCCTTCACAGTCCAAGTGAGCAATGCCCATTCACTGTTTCTTTCAGTATCACTCTTGCTACATTTAAACGAGATCTGTAGGCTTCTTCCTGTTCAGTCTTCTCACTGTATAATAACTGGAAATGTCAATGAATAATAATTCTACACATTGTAGGCCTATCACAAATGAAACATAAAAATAATTGAATTTGAAAACTGACTCCACTCCGAAAAATCGACAATATCACCGATCGCTGCGGGATTAATAATATCTCTATAATTACCCTAATTATCACAATTTAATCACTCTTGTCACTCTTGAATTAAAACTATATCCGAAACCCATAAGCGAATTATTAGAATTGGTATTCAAGCGAGGAGTTGTCAGTGAACCTGGCGTTTGGAATAGAATAACTCTGAAACTATAACTTTGAAAAAACTTTATGAAACTGTATAGCTTATAGATAGGATTGCCGTACAGTGAAAGTGGAAAAGGGTTTAGTTATAGTATTTCCACTAGGACTGAAACTCTATAACTTATAGACAGGACTACCGTGCAGTAAAAGTGGAAAATGACTACATAGTGAGGTCCACATTATAATGGCAGTGGAGAAAAATAGGAGAACAACGTTGCCGAACCTCCGACTTGTCAATGCCTTCTATAGACGGTAGCTGATACAGGTTTATTGGTGTAATATTAACTGCTCATTTCAGTTTGAAATAATCAATTATATTTTATCAAGCAAGAAATAATATTTCTCAATAATCTCATAATAAATTTTCATAATTAAAATCGAATCAAATTTATTTATTCATTTGAAATACAATTGAATTTACATAAAATAAATAAATACATATAATTAAGATGAAATATTTTGTTGATTAATTATCAATTCTACATTGTTGACAGACGATCTGACAACAGAGCAAAGCGAGAAAGAGATAGCGCTATCCGCTTTGTTGAATGATAGACAAGGATAGCAATACCATTGCTAATCAAACACTGTCATCATAACGAGGACCCCACTATAGCCTGATTATAAAAAAATAAGATTTAAATTACTTATCACTTTTGAATTAGAACTATATCTTAATCCGAATATATCATAACAATCAATCAATCAATCAAATTTCATTCATTCAAGTATTTGCATATAAAAGACAAGCTTCACAACATTGAATTGTCACAATCAATAATAAACACAGAAAATACAATAGTACAAAGAGGAGACGTCATAGAAAAACACTGCCTCTAGGAGCACCCCCTGGAAGAAATCGATTAATTTCAGTCGATTTAAAGGAAATGTTTATTTTTAATAATTCTATGATATGTAATTTTCTACCCTCAAGACATCCACACATTCATCCACTGTGTATGGCGCTCTTCTTAACAGAACTTCCCTTATCCTTCCGGTCATCTTTGAAAAGTTGTAAAAATCTTTAAAATTTTGGGGGAGTCTATTTATAATTTTTATTGCGCAATAGTGTGGGCCTTTCTCCAGAAGGGTTAGTCTATGTGCCGGGTAACTGAGGATCGAGCCACCATTCCTCGTATTGTAGGAATGATCAAGTAAAACGGATGAGAATGCCCTCCAATTTTTACTAATGTACGTGATCATCTCCAGAAAGTACATGGCTGGCAAAGTTAATATACTCTCTCTCACGAAATAAGGCCTACAGAATGTTCGGGCACTGAGGTTGAAGATTATTCACAGAGCTCTTTTCTGCCTCCTGAAAATTACCCCAAGGTGTGTGTCATAGCCACTCCAGTATTCCGAATAATTCGAATCGGAATTCAAATAAGGAGTTGTCAGTGAACCTTACGTTTGAAATAGAATAAGTCTCTGAAACTGTAACTTTGGAAAAACTTTATGAGGCTCTGTGGATTATAGACAGGATTATCGTATCAGGACAGAATATATTTTCAGTAGAACGGAAACTCGCTTATAACTTATAGACAGGACAACCGTACAATTGTTCAATCAATCATACAATAAGTACATCATATACAATAAGTAATTTGAATATATTTTCAGTAGAACGGAAACTCACTTATAACTTATAGACAGGACAACCGTACAATCATTCAATCAATCATACAATAAGTACATCATATACAATAAGTAATTTGAAAAAAGAATATATTTTCAGTAGAACGGAAACTCACTTATAACTTATAGACAGGACAACCGTACAATCATTCAATCAATCATACAATAAGTACATCATCAAAATGATAGGGAGAGAAAAAATTAGGTAACCTTGTGCTATTCCTCTCCCAAATTTAGATAAGGTTACACATAGTCCGAAATAGGTTGAGTCTTGTAGTTCTTCACTTCACAGAATTTTCAGTCCTCAAAAAAAATTCACAAAGTAGAAAATTCAAAAAAGACTAGTAGAGTATTTCTACAAGTTACGGGAGGACCGAAGTTGACCAAACGGGTGCGCGCATCAGACTGGACTGCGATGCGGCAGGAAAAACTGAAAAGAAATCGCGTCGTCCAAGGCCTAAGTCAAGGTCGGATTAGGGGAATCGGTGGGCTCTGAATAAATAGAGTAGTACATAAAGATCGCATGGCTAAAATTCCTTCCAAGAGTGAGCAGAGCTTATGGATGAATAATCAAGAGGCGGCGAGCTTTAATAATTCTATAAAAAAACCGTATTGACAAAGTTCGACGGGATTGCAAACAGTAAACGAGAGAAAGGCGGATGTAGAGTAGAGAAAGGCGAGAAAGGGAGAAAGAGGGAGAGAGTGAGGGAGAGAGAGTGAGTGAGGGTGAGGGAGAGGGAGAGAGAGAGAGTGAGAGACGGGACTGCAAACAGTAAACGAGAGAACGGTGAATGGAGAGTAGAGAGAGGGAGAGAGGGTGAGAGAGAGAGAGATTGATTGATTGATTGAGTACTTTATTCATGTAGATTACAATATATACTGGCTCATACACTTACATACAATAGCTTACAATACAGCAAAATTATAGATGAATATTTACATAATATAGACTAGTAGTTCTGTGAACAGTAGACTTCACGCAGTATTCTCATCCACAAGTACCTGATGTCAACTGTTTTAAATGTTAACAAAATCAGTTCACGTTTGAATTTGTATTCCATAATTTATTAATATTTATGTTAATTTAAACAATGAATAGAATATATTCTATTCCAGAATATATATAATATTCATCCAGTTCCGTGATAATCTTTCCATCTAATGAAAATTATTTTTTTTCAATCAAAAATATTATAATTTCTTCAGCATTATTTAGTTCATTTGATTATTTTTAATCACCTATTAAATTAGTTTTTTCGAATGTGAGAATATTGATACTGATGGACACGCATAATGAATGCAAAACAAAATATTGAAACCAAAGACCTTAAAGCTGCGATTAGACCAAATTTATTAACAAAATGTTAATAACTCAATCCTTATAGATTATATTAGATTGAACATAACTTATCATACACATGATGAACATGTGTGTTTGTCAACTTGCGTTCAATCTAATAGAATCTATAAGGATTAAGTTATTAACATTTTGTTAATAAATTTGGTGTAAACCCAGCTTAAAGATGCATACCTCTTCAAATTCTTTGATTGAAACTATAGACCTTATACAAATACAGTAATAGACTGGCTTCTCCACACATCTGTGTAATCACTTGTCAGCTGATTTATGATGAATAATTCTATAGTCTGATTTTTACTCCAATATTGGCGTATGAAGGAGGCTCCTTTTTCCTTTTATATTATCCTTGAAATGCAAAATTTCCAAAAACCTTGTATATACGTCGACGCGCAATTTAAAAAGGAACATACCTGTCAAATTTCATGGAAATATATTACCGCGTTCCGCCGTAAATGCGCAACGTATAAACATATAAACATTTAAACATTAAGAGAAATGCCAAACCGTAGACTTGAATCTTAGACCTCACTCCGTTCGGTCAACTAAGAAAATAATTATTGAACTGTATATGATATGAAAAAGCAATTTGTAATATAATAACTATAGATAATAATCATATTGTTATGCATCTACATAAATTGGCGGAGCTTTGGACATATCAATGTCCATTCTTCGGATGGAGAGTAAAGAAAGGCGAGAAAGGGAGAAAGAGAGAGTGAGAGAGTGAGAGAAAGGGTGGTAAGGTAGAGAATAAAAAGGGTGAGTGATGCTTAAAAATCTGACATCCGCCTCCATTTAAAACATGAGCCATTCCTACAAACAACCCCCACCCCGATGAAAAAATTATATAGAAATCAGGAAAGGGCACCTAGGAAGTATTTTGTCCTGCATAAATTGAGCGCTTATTTTCTTGAACCTCAACCCCCCCTCCCGGCTATTCTATACCTGGACACCAAATCGCTTCGGACTCTTCAACGATGCATCTATAAAAAGCAAACATTAGCGCTACTGCTTATGCTGAATGGTTTGAATTTGAATTAATTTGCATGCATGGGGAGGATTGAGGTATTGTGGGCTGTGCTTAGTTGAGTGTGGGATATGAAATAAATTATGAAAACAGTATGATTACAATCCTATACTATTAAACGAGCAACTTCTGCTTATATGTTTAGATGTTTGGATGTTTAGATGTTTGTATGTTTGTATTTCACCGGATCTCGAAAACGGCTCTAACGATTCTCACGAAATTCAGAACATAGTAGGTTTATAATATAAAGATTCGATTGCACTAGGTCTCATCCCTGTGAAAACTCGCTGAAGGACATTAAGAGGATAATTATTATTCATCCTTGGAAAAACAGCTGATAATAATTATTTCGTCGTCTGTTGGTGATGGAAGAGAGTGAGCGAGTTCATGTGTGTGGAACTGTGTCAAAAATTATGACTCAGCTGTTGAACTTTTGTAATCATTCAATCAGGTACTTAATGCCGGTTGCAAAAAAGCCGGGTTATTTTCAATCCTGATTAATTCCAGTAGATCCATCTTTTTGAAGTGGTTTTCTCTGATTTCGTTCACGTGAAGTTAATCAGGATTAATATTTTACCGGCTTTTGTGCAACTGGGCCTTTGTGAGGAGAATTTTTGCATTCCTCTGGGAATTAATCTCAATTTACTGTGATTAGATAGAACATTTCTGTATGAGTGTTATTATAATTTCTTCTTTCGTAATAATTTTTTTATGCTTTTGTACTCCAGAGCGAAGCTCGATCCCCGATATTAATGATGAATTATGAGTACAGATGGACATTACTGAGATATTCTTTTAATTTATTATTTGAATCTATTTGAAAAATATTTGGATTTTCGTGTAATATGTGTAACTATATCTACATTTGTGAGAGGAATAGCACAATAAGGTTACCTTATTTTTCCTCTCCCTATCAAAAAGAAAAAATGAAGTAACCTTGTGCTATTCCTCTTCCAAATTTAGAAAAGGTTACACATAGTCAGAGATGGGTCAAGTCTTGTGGTTTTTCACTTCACAAAATTGTCCTTGATTATTCTCACAAAGTACATTTTTTAGACCGGACATGCATATTCTGCAGCACTGGAAAGTAAGAGTTGTACCATATTATATGATAAAAACCTCTCTATGAGAAATTTTGTGAAGTGAACAACTACAAGACTTAACCTATTTAGGACTATGTGTAACCTTATCTTAATTTGGGAGAGGAATAGCACAAGGTTACCTTATTTTTCCTCTCCCTATCATTTTGATGATGTACTAATTGTATGAATAAATAATAAAGAATAACATAGACTATGAGGAGTAAGTAGGATACTGAGAAAACTCATTTTTCTAATCTCAAAAAACTCAAATGATCTTTATTTTTTATACATTACTCTATTATATCCGTTTTATTAAATCTTATGAGCATCATAATTGATTATTATCTTGACCTATTTCGAACTATGTGTAACTTTAACTAAATTTGGGAGAGGAAGAGCACAAGGTTACCTTATTTTTCCTCTCCCTATCATTTTGATGATGCTCTGATGCTCTGATTGTATGAATAAATAATAAAGAATAAAATAGACTATGAGGAGTAAGTGAGATATTGAGAAAACTAATTTTCTAAGCTCAAAAAACTCAAATGATTTTTATTTTTTTCCATTAGGTACTTTATTGTATCGGTTTTATTAAATCCTAATCTCGGTTTTATTAAATTGTTCCAGCAATCAGATTTTTAACTTAAATATGTGTAACGCTAGTTCGCCTCCATGGTGCACATTGGGTAACGCTGAATAGACTAACAAATGATGGCGGTCAGACAAACTTATTTTCTCCTGACCGAAAACTACACAACATCTCAAATAAATTGGGAATATACAGTGTATATGTAGGCATTTGAGACTCATGAGCTACATATTTGTTGTGTATATGCCATACGCTAAATAATAATAAAATAAATATTAAATCTTAAACATTATAATTAAAAAATCTACGTTGTGGAAATAATTGAAGACTGAAAATTTTGTGAAGTGAACAACTACAAGATTTAACCTATTTCGGACTATGTGTAACCTTATCTAAATTTGGGAGAGGAATAGCACAAGGTTACCTTATTTTTTCTCTCCTTATCATTTAGATTATGTACTTATTGTATGAATTAATGAAGAATAAAATTGATTCGTACAATGAATAATTGTAAAGTCTGTAATCTGAAATATTATCTGGGTTCTAGGTAGTTTAGTTTTAGGTAGGTCTTATGTTTTTATTTTGTGAAAATTTCCTATCATAATGTCAGTAATATCATAGAGAAACAATAGCTTAAGTAGATATCCCATGGTATAGGGTGTTTATGTCGTAACTTTTACTGTTATCCCAAGCCGATAGTCCACGTAGTTCTTCCCCATAAAGCTATGTGACGCTGGTAGTCTCTCATATAGTGCCATTCATACAATCTCACCCGGCCAAAACAGTAAAAATCTACAATAATCGACAGTAATCGGCTTGAGATAACAGTAAAAGTTGCGACATAAACGCCCATAACCATGGGGTATCTACTTACGCTATTGTTTCCTTATGGTAATATTCCAAAGTGATTCAAGTAATATTATTGCTCAATAAATTATGAAAATGTTTATAAAATAGAATTATAGTAGGTACCTATCCTTTATAATTATAAAATAATAGAATAAGAATACAAATTATAAATTATTATTATTTTATTTATTTTAAGGGTACTATAGTTCTATTTTATAAATTAAAGAAAGTAGCCCTGTATTCATACATTTTATAGAAAATTTATTTATATTAAAGTAAAAATACATAATTTCAATTATTTAGTAAGAAGGATACAAAATGATCTGGAAATAGGACCCAGAGCTGCTTAATTGCCTAATTTTTTAGGATATTTGATAGTATAATCTATCATGATAAAATTTGTAGGTATCTTCATACAAGCAGTCCTAAATAAGAAATTTTTCAACATAAATTACATAGGTCAATATCTAAATTAGGAAGAAAGAAAACCACAAGGATTGCCTTAGTATTCTAACAATTATATTACATCAGTGTCATTTACAACATGAATTTAGTATAGATTACAAAGTTGTTATGTTTGTAAAGACTTCTTCTGTGAATTTTATTCCTCTTCAAACTAAGAGAACACAAAATGTTTTTGTTTGTAAGAGAACACAAATTGACTTGTTTTTAAACAAACTTCTTAGATGGCTTAGAGGTCTTATGCCTGACTATCTAGAGACCTTATTCAATGTGGTTTCATAGTTAAAATACAGTTAAAATACTCTGATAATGGTGGTTTTGCATTTGGGAAAGTGAGCTGGAATTGTAAAGTGAGCATGGTTAGTGTGAATATGTGAGTGATTGGTTGTTAATTTCCTTTCTTAATTCTTTTTCTATTTTCCACTTCTCTATAAATTTATAAATTATTAGATATTCATTCCTGCTCGGAGACGCAGAGTATTGAACTCTCAGCAAGCAGTATTTTTTAATCCTAATTCACAAATTAGTCCTGGTTTAGAATGTTTGGATCCTTGTCTGGAGTTATTGTTTAATAATTAGATTATTATGTACTTTATAATGTTAGCTTATTATTGTAATCTTGTTTAGATTTTTATATTTTTTCTCATGATTTGTGAATATTGTGAATTGGATTGAATATAATTTGAATAGAAATTTTACTAGATGTTGAGTTCTGGTTGATACAAGGTATCAACTACACAATTTTATAGGCATCATCATATATACAGAAAAAAGCATAAGTATAATACCATAGAGAAACGATAGCATATATCCCATGGTATGAGGCGTTTATGTTGCAACTTTTACTGTTATCCCAAGCCGATAGTTCATGTAGTTCTTTCCCATGCAGCTGTGTGACGCTGGTAGTCTCTCAAATTGTGCCGTTCATGAAGTCTCACCCCAACAAAACAGTAAAAATTGGCAATAATCGACAGTAATCGGCTTGAGATAACAGTAAAAGTTGCGACATAAATTCCCCTTACCATGGGATATCTACTTACGGAATTGTTTCTCTATGATAATACCTACCTACTCTAGAAAATGGTACGCCATAGTGGAGTAGGTCAATTTCCACACAGAAAAACTAAACCAGTAGAGAACACATTATAAGAATTTTTTGTAACTAACTATTGTATGTAATATTGTATTTTATCTAATATTTTGTGTAATTGATGTTGTAGTTTTAGTTTTTTTGGGAAATGAACATTTTATTTATTCAATAATAGAGATGATGTGACCATTACTATAGGTAGTGATATACATTATTTATATTGAGAATGTTTGAAAATTGTGACATTAATAGAGATTCTTCACCGGAATTTAAAAATAAATGTATCTTAAAATTGAGATAGTATAATTTGATTTTTGTTACCAAGCTTGAACTGTTTTTCGTTAATTATGTATTTTAATGTAAGCCGTTTTGGGTTTATCCCGTGGCTTAATGTTGTATATACATTGAAATGTGAATATTTTTGTTGAATAAATAATATAATAATATATAATATATTGAAGAATTGGAGGTTATAATGAGTCATACATGGGATATAAAAATGAAAAAATCTCAATTTGTGATATTTACAAAGAATGATGGGTTGGTTTATCATTTTGACCCTTGCACCTGACCTTCAAAATTTGGGTCCGTGTGATGAAGGGTTTAACCTTTCAAGTGAAAGGATGAATATGAAAATGTTAGAGGCATATGAGTGTGAAAAGGGTGTACAAAAAGAACTGAATTAGGAAAGAAAGGGGATGCGTGGTAGAGTGAGGAAGAAAATTAAGAAGTTAAAATCTTTCTCTACAGATACATTATGGCTGTCTTTGGTAAGAATGATAAAAATATGAGTTTTATAGTGAGGTCCACGTTATAATGGCAGTGTTTCATTGACAATGGTATTGCTATCCTTGTTATCATTCAACAAAGCTGATAACGCTATCTCTTTCTCGCTTTACTCTGTTGTCAGATTGTCTTTTAACAATGTAAAACTAATAATTAATGAACAAAATATTTAATCCAATTATGGAAAATAAAATTTCTTGCTTAATAAAATATAATTGATTATTTTAAACTAGAATGAACAATTGATATTACATCAATAAACCTGTATCAGCTACCGTCTATAGAAGGCATTGACAAGACAGAGGATCGGCAACTTTGTTCTCCTATCTTTCTCCACTCCCATTATAACGTGGACCTCACTATAGCAACGAATACTTTTCAATGACCACCTCTATAATTGGTTCAAATCAAAAAATGTCGTACCCTTTTATTTAAATCGTCTACTTTGTATAAGATATATTCTTTTTGAAATAAAATAATTCCCATGTCATGATACTGATTCATGTCATGATTCTCCTATCTTTCTCCACTGCCATTATAACGTGGACCTCACTAAATGAGAGAGAGAAATGAAAAGTTTGTATCCTTCTCTTCAGATACACAATGGTTGCCTTTGGTAAAAATGATGAAACAAGGAGTCTGTCTATATATATAAAAGCGAAATGGCACTGACTGACTGACTGACTCACTCACTCACTCACTCACTCGCAAAACTAAAAATCTACCGGACCAAAAACGTTCAAATTTGGTAGGTATGTTCAGTTGGCCTTTAGAGGCGCACTAAGAAATCTTTTGGCAATATTTTAACTCTAAGGGTTGTTTTTAAGGGTTTAAAGTTCGTCTTTTAGCATGTATATTCTTCTTCTCCCAATCTCTTATTATAATTGAAATTTCCATATCATATGGTACTATAGAACTATAATCTAGATAGAGTACCTCTTCGAACCAGTTGTTAAGTGGCAACTAAATTAATAATTTTGTCAGGTTGGCATTAAGTTGAGTGACTTTGTTAGGTTGGCACCAAGTTGAAGATTTAAATGCATTTATCGCGGAAAACTTGATTGGGCACTGCTACTTCAATCCTGGGAATATTATATTACTAGCCGTCAGGCTCGCTTCGCTCGCCATATCCGTTTAGCCAGACGTTTAGTCTGGACCCCCGACTGGATTGTCCTAACATATGATAAAAATGCTGAAATGAAAAATGCAGGCGAGCGAAGCGAGCCTGCCGATCTCATTCTTGGACGATCCAGTCGGGTGTCCAGGGGGCGGAGCCCCCTGGCTAGACGGATATGGCGAGCGAAGCGAGCCTGACGGCTGGTGTTAGAGAAAGAAAAAAGGGAAATATTCTCACCCCTATTACTTGAAATGGTAAAAATATCACGGAAGAATGTATCAACATTTGCTGTAATAATAAGGAATGCTTGCTTATTGACATGAAATCAAACTAAGTTTGGAATTTTTGTTTTCAATTAGCATTCGTTTTTCTGATTGGGTTGTTTTATTCCCCTGCAGCAAGGCCAAGCTCATTTCAAGGATCCCGTCTGTTTTATTTATTGTTTTCGCAAAGCTGGAGGAACATGCAAGTTTAAACGAATTCATTGGTATTATTGCAGTATATTGGAATGTTTACGTGGATGTATTGAATGTATTATTCAGCTTTGAATATATAACAATGGGGTGTACCACATCTCAATCATTTTCATTAAGTTGCGTTTACACCAAAGATATTAACAAAACTTTTTGTGTAGTTAAGAAGTTGATATTGTGGTAATTATTCATATTGAATGAAAAAGACTAAGAAATTGTCAAAAACCACTGATTTATTGATAATTAGAAAGACCGGTTTCGGTTATTACACCATTGTCAATCTCTGACAAACTGTTAAACATTGTTTATCTCTGATAAACTGTTAAACATTGTTTATCAGAGATTGACCATGGTGTAATAACCGAAACCGGTCTTTCTAATTATCAATAAATCAGTGGTTTTTGACAATTTCTTAGTCTTTTTCATTCAATATTAACAAAATGTTGATAACTTAATTTTTATAGATTCTATTAGATTGAACGGAACTTGACAAACAGATATGCACATCATGTGTATGATATAAGTTATGTTCAATCTAATATGGAATCTATTAGGACGGAAAAATAAACATTTTGTTAATAAATTTGGTGTAAACGCAGTTTTATAATTCTTCCTCCTTTATAACATAGTATTGGGGTATTTTTTTAATATCATACATTATTTTAATAGATAATTGTGTATCTTGAATGGATAAATGAATTTCACACCTATGTGAATTTAATTGGGCTTCGACTGTCAATGTGCTACTGATCAGTCAAATCATGATCAAAATCCATTATTGCCAAAGACAAATTACAATTTGTATAGAAAATACAAATTTATTTGTATATAAAAAATTACAAATCATTACATATCTCTGGTCGGCAGTACAAAGGTGTTAAGTCAATTTTTGGTCAAAATGAGTTATGTCAATAGGAAAATGTAGAAAAAAATTGGCTTTCAGATGGTACAAACGGCATAAGTCTACTATCAATATTACCTGAGTTATTGATGATGATATTTTAGTCACATCTCACATCATGATATAAAGAAATTTCACAGAATGGTACAAATGTCTTGAGTTGACTTATAACATTAGTATCATCTGTGATGAATTTCCCATTGTGGTACAAAAGTCTCAAGTCAACATATGGCATTCATATCGCACACTCGCGTTCCACCTTTTGGTACTTAATCTTACTTGTTGACGTTGGTACCACTGACACGTTTTTAGAATTATCATACTGGCAATGGATAACACAGATTGAGCATTGAACATTGAACACTTGGAAAACATGACTGTATGGAATTGATTGGTTTTGATTAATATCTATATAATAAGAGAGAGTAGGGTTGTGTTTGTCGTTTGTCGCATCAAAACATGTCAACTTGTGGATTGCATACCGGAAAAAAAACGGGAAATGATTTAGATCTCAAATTTGCACATAGATTCTAAAAATATCAATCTCGTGCCCTGGAACCCAAATTTAAATTTTCCTTTAAGATTTTTCAGAATTAATGTTTAAATTTCATTAATGGTACATTCGATTTCATTGAAAAATCACCAAATCATATGGTCAAAATTAAAAAAGGAACATCTGTTTCTATATTGCTTTCTACCTGAAAAACATATTTTTGAAACTTCGTTTTCCTGATGCAATGTTTAGGCCTACACGTGGCATGGATTATAAATTTTTCAGCTAGAAAAATTTTGGAGACAAATGCTAAATAAACATCTACAGTTTCATCAATGCTGTATCGGCAATATGAAAACGCATGCAGTTACATGTCTTTCAATGAAGGTGTTGTTATACTAAAGAAATTTTATATTCTCTCATCTTATTTAATTAAAAATTTCAAAATTATTCGAGCCCTGATAGAATGATGACTCACTGTACATAGGCCTATTTTGAATTCTTCTAGATTTCATTATGTCAAGTTTTTAGAAAGACCCTTGCGAAGCACGGGTTACCTGCTAGTACCACATAAAAACAACAAGAAATCATCACATCATTGTCTTAAAAATTCTCCATATTGAAGGCAAAATATTCATCATTAGTATAAAAACAGTTTCTTATTGGAAAGTCAGCAAAATTAACTGTCTACTCTGGGATGTGATACCCCCAAGTGCTAAATAACACAGGCAAGTTTCCAAGTTTAGAACTTGTGTAGCTCACTATTTCCAAGTGTTTAATTTTTGTATGTTTGATTTTTTCCATAGAAACATATTATTTCTTTGAATTTGTAAGGTTTTCTTTTTTATTAATTGATTCATACAATAAGTACATCATCAAAATGATAGGAAGAGGAAAAAATAAGGTAACCTTGTGCTATTCCTCTCCCAAATTTGGATAACGTCACACATAGTCCGAAATAGGTTAAATCTTATAGTTGTCCACTTCACAAACATTATTTCTTTAACATTATTCTTTATTTATTCATTTTACAATGGAGCACAGATCGGGAGAAAAAAACTGAGAATACCTTGTACTATTTCTCTCCCAAATTTAGGTAACATTAAAGTTTCAGTCCTTAATTATTTCCCGTTCTTATTATTCATCCATGTTTTGATCTTCCACGTCAATTGAACGCACGAACACCTAAAATTATGCCTGGGTTGACTAATTTTGTGGAATAAAACAAATATCCTGAATCCTTTTTCTCAAAATAAATATAATCATTCATCATCAAAACTAGACAAATTATGAGGATAATATTTTAATTGTTCATGTTCTTCCACAAAATCCATTAGCCTGAGTGATTCGTCGTTAAAATCAGGCAAGACAAATACATTACAGTATTAAAAAAATATTGAATAGGCCTATTCTATCATGAACTCCCATCATTTATTAAGTCTGTCATGCTTTTATTGAAATTTTGAATTAAGTGTCAAGTGTCATTCCGTCTATCTATTTTGTATTTGTACCTGTAAGTGTATGATTGCTCTTTTACAAATAAAATTATTATTTATTCATTATTTGGCTGGTTGTATCAAATATTGATATATACCGGGTGTTAAAAAAAGAATGACCCAATTTAAAACGGTTATATTTATTTTTTCACTTTTTGTGTAGTTGAGAAGTTGATATTGTGGTAATTATTCATATTGAATGAAAAAGACTAAGAAATTGTCAAAAAACCACTGATTTATTGATAATTAGAAAGACCGGTTTCGGTTATTACACCATTGTCAATCTCTGATAAACTAAAACTAAATACAAGAGCAGCAGAATTTATACTAGTAGGCGAGTACTGCTATTGGTCGAAATTCTGCTGCTCTTGTATTTAGTTGTAGTTTATCAGAGATTGACAATGGTGTAATAACCGAAACCAGTCTTTCTAATTATCAATAAATCAGTGGTTATATTTATTTTAAAAATGGTGTACACAAACCAATTCTATATCAAACTACTCACAGAAGTATCAAGTTTATGCTGATGTATTATAAGTGTTCTATGTGCCCTCCTTTTGAGACTCGGACGACATCTAGACGGTAGCCAAATTCATCACAGACTGTTCGCAAGATGTCTTCTTGGACTGTAGCTACTGTATCAGTTATCCTGGTTTTTAGCTTCTCAATATCAAGTGAGGAAGATAAACATAGGGAGTAACACCTAAACACTATAGGAGGAACATAAACAGGATCTTTATCGTTGTTCCTCCCTTAGCACTTGATATTGAGGAGCTAAAAACCAAGATAACTGATGCAGTAGCTTCAGTCCGAGAAAACATCTTGCGAACAGTCTGGATGAATTTGGCTACCGTCTAGATGTCGTCCGAGCCTCAAAAGGAGGGCACATAGAACACTTATAATCAGCATCATAAACTTGATACTTCTTTGAGTAATTTGATGTACAATTGGTTTGTCTACACCATTTTTTTAAATAAATATAACTGTTTAAAATTGGGTCATTCTGTTTGAAACACCCGGTATTTATAATAGATATGGCATCTTTAGATCAAAACAGTATATCACATTCTAGATCTTCTCAAAATGTATGAGATTCATGCTACTTATTTCTATTTATAGAATAAAATTATAGTAGACCTATCCTTTTTTGAGATTAATAAAATAATTAGTATTTTTAATCTACCTATTATTTTATCAATTTCAAAAAAGGGTACTGTATTATATTTTTTAAATACACATTCTATAGTGAGGTCCACGTTATAATGGCAGTGTTTGATTAGCAATGGTATTGCTATCCTTGTCTATCATTCAACAAAGCGGATAGTGCTATCTCTTTCTCGCCCTGCTCTACAACTATGAAGTCAAAATCAACCTAGTATGAAAAGATGCTTAATCAATATCACGTTTCAATGACAGTGTTTGATTAGCAATGGTATTTTCTAACATTTTCTATCATTCAACAAATCGGATAGCGTTATCTCTTTCTCGCTTTGCTCTGTTGCCAGATCGGTTTTCAACAATGTAGAAATATAATTAATTAATAAAATATTTCATCTTAATTGTGAGAATTCATTAATAATTACATCAATTGACCTGTACCAGCTACCGTCTATAGGAGGCATTGACAAGACAGAGGATCGGCGACGTTGTTCTCCTATCTTTCTCCACTGTCATTATAACGTAGAGCTCACTATAGTTCATTAATCATTCCTCACTACTCCAAACAACAAAGCGGTTAGCGCTCTCTTTCTCGCTCTGCTCTGTTGCCAGATCGTCTTTTAACAATGTAGAATTAATAATTTATTTAAAAAATATTCCATCCTCATTATGAAAATTCATTATGAAATTATTGAAAAATATAATTTATTTCTTAATAAAATGTAATTGATTATTTTAAACGAGAATGAACAGTTGATATTACATCAATAAACCTGTATCAGCTACAGTCTGTAGAAGGCATTGACAAGACAGAGGATCGGCGACGTTGTTCTCCTATCTTTCTCCACTGCCAATATAACGTAGACCTCATTATAGTCAAATGGGATATTCATTTTCTGATCGAAGATTACATTTAAAATATGTATTGATATAGATTATGTTGTCTTGAATAGAATAAAAAAATACTCACTTTTCTTGATATTCAGTTTGATTTCAGCTTTCAAAAGCTTGATATTCAATCATTTTAATGATTCTAATCATTTTATTTTAGATTCATTACATTGGAAGACAAACTGTTATGTCTGATTGTTTGTCTATTCCTTGATGAGTTATTAGCATGAAAACCTTAAACCAGTAACCAGCAAGTATTAATATAATAATAAAATAAGTAGCCCTAGCCCTAATTTCATACGGTACATTTCAAGATAAAATTTCGACTGAGTCACTGTCGAATGGTCCTTTACCAAATAAAACTGTAGAATTTGATGATATATGTTTGTTTTTACTTCATTTAAGATAATTGACCGAGCGAGGTGAGGTCTAAGATTCAAGTCGACGGTTTGGCATTTAATGTTTAAATGTTTATATGTTGCGCATTTACGGCGAAACGCGGTAATAGATTTTCATGAAATTGACAGGTATGTTCCTTTTTAATTGCGCGTCGACGTATATACAAGGTTTTTTGAAATTTTGCATTTCAAGGATAAATAAAAGGAAAAAGGAGCTCCTTCATACGCCAATATTAGAGTAAAATCAGACTATAGAATTATTCATCATAAATCAGCTGACAAGTGATACACAGATGTGGAGAAGCCAGTCTATTGCTGTATTTCCATAAGGTCTATAGTTTCAATCAGGTACTTGTGGATGAGAATACTGCGTGAGTTCTACTGTTCCCAGAACTACTAGTATAATAATATTTTGTGAAATAATAGGACTTCTTACCTGTCATTGATAATCTCCATCCGATCTCCTTTGACAAACGACACATCATCAGTTTCTCTGGCCTGATAGTTGTATATGGCAACCACTATTCGACTTCTTGAGCAATTCGGATGAACTGTAACAAAAATAAGATTTTGATTCACAGATAATTCAGAAGATCTGGCTTGATACGCAATGAAAAAAGATTTGATAGACCAATGTTTATAATCAACTGGAATTTTGTAAAGATTACTTTCCAATATTTTGCAAATAATAAATGAATTTTAATTTGGATAATCCATCTCAACCTGGATCCTTGTATTCAATCACCTTTTTGCTATTAAAAAGAACGTTTGGCAGTCATTTTTTTCAATACATGAATTTAATCACTGTGACAACAAGATCTTTTGGCAGGTCCGCCATGTTCCTGGTTGTCATCTTCCTTGTATTTAGCCTTCTAGTCAAGGAGAATATTCTTTCTGATTAAAGATTTTATCGGCTTGAACAGAATAACATATTATACTCACTTTTCTATTTTGGGCTGCTGAAATGATTAAAACAAAATAGAAGTTATCAAGTACATTTCTTATTTTATCAAATTTGTGTTTTGATAAAATGAAAAGTGTACTCTATAGTCTTTATTGTATTTTCAATATAATTAAGTACCTAAGCTATGTAATTTTGAATAATATAATATGTATTAAATATCAATACGGTACAAATTTATACAATATGATTGAATATAAATTTATTACTCAAATCCATCTGCTAAACCATTATTCTCAGTTCTTTATTTGAAAGAAAAAAATATCTGGGGACCGAGCTTTGCTCTGGAGTACAAAAGCATGGAAAATTTATTACAAAAGAGGAGAATTTAATATATTTATGGTTTTTATTTAGAATGATATACTATGTTTGCTAAAATATTAGTTAATATACTATGTACTATTCTACACTAATAGCATCATAATAATTGATATTGAGTTTTGTTTAAATCCATTCAACTCATATTCAATCCTATTTCTATTTTTTGATCATGACTATTAATTTCTTGCGGATAATATTTTTCTTGAGATCAGCTAATTGAATGATCCGTTGGACGAACATAAATAAATGCATACAGAATTTTTTTTTTCACTTTTTGTGTAGTTGAGAAGTGGATATTGTGGTAATTATTCATATTGAATAAAAAAGACTAAGAAATTGTCAAAAAACCACTGATTTATGATAATTAGAAAGACCGGTTTCGGTTATTACACCATTGTCAATCTCTGATAAACTGAGATTGAGTTTATCAGAGATTGACAATGGTGTAATAACCGAAACCGGTCTTTCTAATTATCAATAAATCAGTGGTTTTTTGACAATTTCTTAGTCTTTTTCATTCATACAGAAATTGCTCACTTAATATAATAGGATACTGCTGAACTGATTAGGAACAAAAATGTATTTTAACGATGAATCATCAGTTGAATTCTACAAAAATTTTACTACGGTACTTGGGATAATTTTATAGATAGAGGACTGTCTGATTGTCCAATTGAACCATTCATTAGGACCAAGTTTGTTGCAAGATTGATTTCTAGTTCGACTAAGGTTCTCTATTTTAATAAAATTTACACTCAGAGATATTGTGGAATTTCTCCAAATTATGGTGAAATAAAAACGATATTGTCAGTTCCACATAATTTATTTGAGCCAAAATTAAGTCCTCTATTTTGTTTCTACCCCATAAATCACCTCATCACCAATAAAATGTACCGCTCCTGTCTATTTTGAATCAAAGTACGCTTTCATCAGGAAGTAGCTCCATTTCTATTTAATGCAATATATTTCTTTTTTTTTTTAATTATCAATTGTCCCAGGCTGACAAATCATTTTTGAATAGTAGCGCTCATCGAATTTCCATCAAGCTGTTTACCCTGTTGTCAATATTTGCAGTAGCAGAAGTCTTTGGGGTGATTTACAGCATTTAATTCGGATTTTCATTTAATAATAATTGATAATAAATTATTTCATAACATCACCAGATTCCTCCCAATCACACACTCATAAAATTCAAGCTCATGCAGGTACCAATGTTGAATACATACAGTTGAATAAATAAATAAATGCTGTTTGACTTGAAATCTTGCAATATTGAAGTTATCCCACCTTGTCATCATCCATCCAAAAACATGACTTAAACAATATCACCAATATACAACACAATAACATTCAAGTTTATGAAATAGAATAATAGTAGCTTTTTTTAAAAATAATAGATTAAAAATACAATAGATGGAAAATTACTGAGATATTGCAATTATTCAAATGCTAATGATTCATCAATTTTATTATTAAACGAAAATCCAAATTAAATGCTGTAATTCACACCGAAGACCTCTGCTAATGCAAATATTGACAACAGGGTAAACAGCTAGATGGACATTCGATGAGCGCTACTATTCAAAAATGTTTTGTCAGGCCGGGAATCGAACCCAGTACCTCCCAATTGCCGGTCAGGAATGCTTACCCTTACACCAAACTGACAATCTCTGGTTAGCAGTGCTCATTTTATACGAAGCCATAGCGGCCAGCCAGTCTACACATGGAAATTACTGAGATGTTGCAATTATTCAAATGCTAATGATTCACCAATCTTATAATGGTTACAATTTTAGAAGGTACTGGGTTCAATTCCCGGGCTGACAAATAACTTTTGTATAGTAGCGCTCATCGAATTTCCTTCTAGCTGTTTACCCTGTTGTAAATATTTGCAGTAGCAGAAGTCTTCGGGGTGATTTACAGCATTTAATTTGGGATTTTCGTTTAATAATAATTATAATATTCGTATTTATAATAAATGTAATAACTCCACCATACAATCAAATTATTATAAACACTTCGAGTTGATGACTTACAAGGAGTTGTGGGCGTTCTGATGATATCGACTCCCTGCCGCTTGACCTGGAGACTGCCGACGGGGCGGTTCGGGTCGGCGGTGTACCGGGGGTCTCCTCCCCCCACCACTGCGTTCATGTGCCCCCCCAGCTCCATCACTTCATGCATCTTGTAACCCTGATGATAAACTGCAACATCCACTCAATTAGCCGACAAAATATACACAAAAAATGTTACAAACCTACCTAATGACATAGAGAAACAATAGCGTAAGTCTATCGTTTCTTAGTCTATCGTTTCTTAGTCTATCGTTTCTCTATGCTAATGATAACTTAGGGCAGGTTTCCGAGCTTGAGATTTGGCCAAGTTCTAGACTTTAAACAGCTGGAGTCAGAAAATGATTAGCTCTCCGAAACGTGGCGTAGTCGCAAACCACGTTTAAATTAAATTTCGAAAAACTAGACATGCAATTAAACTCAAAATAAAATAAAGAGAAAATAGTGTAAAGTTTCAGCTATTTTGAATTGTTTAGGAATGTTTCAATTCATCAAGGAAAAACGTTTCCAATTATTATAGAAATGAGAAAAAATATATTTTGCTGCAACTATTTACTGGCTCCGTTTTGGTAACCCAATTTTCTGACTCCAATTTTCGCTGCAATTTTCTGACTCCAATTTTTCTGACCCCCAATTTTCGCTATTTAAAGTCTAGAACTTACCCTTAGACCAGTTATAGAATAGACACGCCCCATTCATACTGAAAGTCAATGAAGCCAACATCTACTGCCATATCGCCCCATCCTAACGTCAGCATCGGATAGAATACTTTTCTGTAGAGTTTGTTTATAATGTTTTTCATAGCAGATTGTGTCTATTCCGGCGGGAGCGCAGCGGGAGTTTACCATTTTAATAATTTACTTTCCATCTGAAATAGACACAATCTAAAAGTTTTCTATCCGATGCTGACGTCACGATGGGGCGATATGGCAGTAGATGTTGGCTTCAGAGGCTAGACTTCCCAGCGTGTCTATTCTATAACTGGTCTAAGAACTTACCTAAATCCCGGGCTCGGAAATCGGCCCATAAAGTGAAATAAAATCACAAAGTAATGAACAATATAGGCTCTCTTTTCTGTGGTATCATGTTTTTTTTATTTTTCTGGGAATGTTGCACTCTCAAGGTGGACGAACACAACAGCAGATAAACGTATGCAGGAGGAAAAATCAAACGTGAGCAGACATAATATGGAGACTGACGGACGTATGTGTGCGTTGCAACATTCGAGCACCTGGGGAGGGATTTCTTCTCCATCTGTCTGCATACGTCTGCATCACCTGAAGCTTTAATTCGCTTAACAATAGCTTTCTATTTATCACAAAATCTAGAGTAATAGGCAACTAGAAGAGTTTTATGATTGAATTAATAATCATTTATCGGTCAAACAAAAAGGGAAAGCAAATTTTTTTTTTCATTATTTATGCTGCACTATGTTTTCACTGTAGGCTACAAAACAGATTAATGTCATCACCAAAAAGTAGTTATGAAAGGGACGCGATAGCAATTCACAATGAAAGTACTGTCGAAAAAATAACAAGACATGAATGGGGCGGACATGGAGACGATAATAATATAATGGTGTGAAGATTGATGACGTAGCCGGCTTGTTAACTGTTTAATACGTTTACTGTTCAACTGTTAACTGTTTAACTTGTTAACTGTTTAATACGTTTACTGTTTAACTGTTAACTGTTTAACTTGTTAACTGTTCAACTGTTAACTGTTCAACTTGTTAACTGTTTAATACGTTTACTGTTTAACTTGTTAACTATTAATACGTTTAGTGCTTTCTCATCTCCCACCTTAGAAAGTAATTAGATAGTAAGCAAGGCCAAGGTTCAGAAGTCCAGTTAACTTTAGTGCTTAATCATGTGCCGTTCATGAAGACTGATGGTCTAGTTTCGGCTGGAGATAGTGAAAGTTTTCCCAAGCAACTAAAATAGTTGTGCATACTTCGTCTGTTGACGTTGTTGAAAAGTTGTTCTCACATCAACATATCGTTGAATAATTGTTGCAAGACCGTGGGAAGGTTCTCACTTTTTGTGTGCCTTTTTCGACCTTGACTGTTTACGAATATTGAACTGAATAATTGCCTTTTTCAAGGACGTAGCTAGAAGTCTAGGTCCTCTCTGACAGACGACCCTTAGGCTGGTCACACACCGATTAGTCAAGACAAGACTAGTCACGTTTAGTCACAATACTTCACATAGTTGCTTATGAAGTCATGTCTAATTGCAATGACTAATCAGTGTGTGTTGCGTCATGTAAATGTAAATGTGTTGCAGCAATGTGAGGTATTGTGACTAAACGTGACTAGTCTTGTCTTGACTAATCGGTGCATGACAAGCCTTATGCATTAAACAGATTGATTCATATGTATGGGAACCCTTCAATAAGTTGGTTGCGTCATAAGCAGCAATGTGAAGTATTGTGACTAAACGTGACTAGTCTTGTCTTGACTAATGGGTGCATGACAAGCCTTATGCATTAAAGAGAGTGAGTCATATGTATGGGAACCCTTCAATAAGGTGGAGACTGTTGTAGATAATATAATACTGTAACTTTCAGGATAAGTTATTGGTGTCGAATACTCTACCATTTGACGTGCAACTAAATTTCAACCCCTCATAAAGGGCTGACTTAGAAGTTGTAACTCAAATATTTCAAATGTAAACACCCATTGTGTTTATTTCAAATCATTTCAATCATTCTACAATATTGTATTACTTCATCATTTCAAAGAGCTTTTCAAAACAAGAAATATGACATCAATAAAATTGTTCTATGATATATAATTATTATTTAACGAGAATCCTAAATAAATGCTGTAAATCACCCCGAAGACTTCTGCTACTGCAGACATTGACAACAGGGTTAACAGCTAGATGGAAATTCGATGAGAACTACTATCCAAAAATTAGTTGCCAGCCCGCGAATCGAACCCGGTACCTCCCAATTGCTAGTCAGGAATGCTTACCCTAGTAAGAGATGATTGGATACAAGTCATTTTGGATTCAAGTATCATAGAACATTTTTATTGACGCCATCTTTCCTGTTCTGAAAAGCCCTTTAAAATGATGTACCACACAATGGGTGTTTACATTTAACTTATTCGAATTACAACCTCTATGTCACCCTCTCATGAGGGGTTGAAATTAAGTTGTACGTCAAAAGGTGGAGTATTCAACAAATAGCTTATCCTAAAAGTTACAGTATTATATCTACAACAGTCTCCAACCTATTGAGAGGTCCCCATACAAACATATGACTCACGCTGTATATATTATTATTCATATCCTATATTCTCCCAATATTTTTGCAAACATCGGATATTGAAAATGGGATGCACCTGGAACACTCAGTTAGAGAACACTCATCAATTTATCCTATGAAATTGGGATGAAAAGAAGTTTTGGACTGTAGTATGTTTCTTTGTCCTTAAGTAGATTGTGATTGATAAATAAATAAACTCAGTTAGAGAAAGTCTCAGTTAGCAAACTCTCAGCATACACTCAGTTAGGAAAACACTCAGCATAAACTCAGTTAGAGAAACACTCAACATAAAGTCAGAGAAAGACTCAGTTAGAAAACTCAGTTAAAGAAACACTCGTTTAGAGAACACTCATTCACCAAGAAAATCCCCCAGCAATCTAAAACGCATACACAATTCAAGACCAATTGACAGTACAGTACATACCTAGCGGCCTACCCGATTCGGGGTTATGCCTACTGCAGCACATCCCCATGGTGTACGCGGGGGTGGATATCCTCGTTCTCCACTGGTGGATATCCTCCTCCTGCTCTCGCCCCTCCCCCGGAGGGTGTCCTCCTCCTCCTCAGCCCTCCGCCGATCTAGTAGGTGGCAGCCATGTTGGATTTTTGGTGATGATAACCGTGGGTTGCTGATTTTGCGCCATTCGTTCGCCCTCTAATCCGACAGCTGGTGACCAGTCGGAACCTTCATGCTTCTGATGTCATTCTGAAACAAAGTAAGGAGAAATATAACTTTATCTGTGTTGTAAAATGTATGAAATATATGGTTTATTTATTTCTACAGACACATTTGACATTTTTTCAATTGAATCAATAGTGTTCCAATTTACAAAAGTGAATGATTATTTATTTCTACAGAGACATTTGACATTTTTGTAATGGAATCACTGGTGTTACAATTTACATAAGTAAATGATTTACATCTTAAGGTGCGTACAGACTTTCGCTCTGCTCCGCAACCGAACGTCACTCCAGCAGAGCGATTGATGATCGACCGGCGAGCAACAGTGGTTCGACCGGGGAACGCGAGAAGATCTAACATCTTCCGTAACGTTCATGATGGGTGCGTGGGCGGAGCGACTGTAGTTCGATGGAGGAACGAGGGCGGTACGAAGGCGGAGCGTGCTCGGTGCGGGTTGGAAGCGCGTATATGTGTACGCAGCTTTACAAGTTTAATAGAACATCAGCTAGGTGCACTGAAAATTGTCAAGGTATTGACAGTTTTCAAAAAGACCTCGATAAAAGATGATCAATCAAATTATAATCAAGGTATAATTGTTGTTTGTATAGTGATGAATATTTGAATTCTTCTGGGTTTACTTTAGATGTAGTTATGTTTATGTGTTTATATATGTATATCGTATATACTTTCAATTACATTAACTTATACCCTTCTGACTTGTATAATTTTAGTATAGTTTTGACTTTGTCTATTGCCAATGTTGCTTAATTACAATAAAAATTTATTTATTTATTTTATTTAATGGCAGTGGAGAAAGGCAGTGGAAAAACGTTGCCGATCCAAAGTAAATAAATAATTAACATCATACAAGTTTGACAAAAAATAAGAAAGGTGCACTGAAAATATTGATTCAATGAATTATTATTGATAGTTTTCAAAAAAGACCACGGTGAAAAGATGACCAATCAAATCATAATCACGTTATAATGGCAGTGTAGAAAGATGGTGGAGAAAAACGTTTCCGATCCACAATAAATCATTAATTAACATCATATAAGTTTGACAAAAAAAGCAAGATGCACTGAAAATATTGATTCAATGTATTATTATTGATAGTTTTCAAAAAAAAAAAAAACTCGGTGAAAAGATGATTAATCAAACTATAATCACGTTATAATTGCAGTGGAGAAAAACGTTGTCAATCCAAGGTAAATGATTAATTAACATCATACAAGCTTGATAAAAAATAAACAAGGTGCACTGAAAATATTGATTCAATGAATTATTGATAGTTCTAAAAAATACCTTGATGAAATGATGATCAATCAAATTAAAATCACGATATAATGGCAGTGGAGAAAGATATGAGAGCAATGTTGCTGATCCTCTGTTTTGTCAATGCCTTCTGCAGACGGTAGCTGATACAGGTTTATTGATGTAATATTAACTGTTCATTCTCGTTTGAAATAATCAATTATATTATTTTATTGAGCATTGAATTTCATTTTTCAATAATTTCATAATGAATTTTCATAATAAAGATGGAATATTTTGTTCATTAATTATTTATTCTACATTGTTAAAAGACGATCTGGCAACAGAGCAAAGCGAGAAAGAGATAGCGCTAACCGCTTTGTTGTTTGAAGTAGTGAGGAATGAGTAATGAGCTATAGTGAGGTCCACGTTATAATGGCAGTGGAGAAAGATAGGAAAACAATGTCACCGAACCTCTCTTGTCAATGCCTTCTATAGACGGTAGCTGGTACAGGTTTATTGATGTAATTATAATGAATTCTCACAATTAAGATGAAATATTTTATTAATTAATTATATTTTTACATTGTTGAAAACCGATCTGGCAACAGAGCAAAGCGAGAAAGAGATAACGCTATCCGATTTGTTGAATGATAGAAAATGTTAGAAAATACCATTGCTAATCAAACACTGTCATTGAAACGTGATATTGACTAAGCATCTTTTCATACTAGGTTGATTTTGACTTCATAGTTGTAGAGCAGAGCGAGAAAGAGATAGCACTATCCGCTTTGTTGAATGATAGACAAGGATAGCAATACAATTGCTAATCAAACACTGCCATTATAACGTGGACCTCACTATAGTATACCTAGTCAATTGTGCTTTAAAACAACTTCTGATCCAATATGTAGGTGGAAATATACTGAAGTACTAGCCTATTTTTCTCCAGGAACAAATCGCCGACAATGTGGGTCAACGATAGAGAACAGAATTTGTAAAACCAAAGAACCCTACATTGGCCTGGTAGATACAGGAAATCTGTAGCAGGGATTGGATTTGGCATGAATAAAATAATAATGTCGATTGTTGAATGGGATAGTAGATATAGACCCCCGGTTGAAAGGGAAACCGTGTAGCTACTTGGAACCATCCACAAGTTCAGTTTGGTCTATATTATCTTAGAGAAACGATAGCATAAGTAGATATCCCATGGTATAGGGCGTTTATGTCGCAACTTTTACTGTTATCCCAAGCCGATAGTTCACGTAGTTCTTTCCTATGCAGCTGAGTGACGCTGGTAGTCTCTCAAATTGTGCCGTTCATACACTATCGCCCCAACAAAACAGTAAAAATTGACAATAATGGACAGTAATCGGCTTGAGATAACGGTAAAAGATGCGACATAAATTCCCTATACCATGGGATATCTACTTATGCTATTGTTTCTCTATGATATTATATAGTGAGGTCCATGTTGGCAGAGTTTGATTAGCAAAGGTAGTGCTATCCTTGTCTATCATTCAACAAAGCGGATAGGGCTATCTCTTTCTCGCTTTGCTCTGTTGCAAGATCGTCTCTTAACAATGTAGAATTCATATTTAATTAACAAAATATTTCATCTTAATTATGAGGTCCACGTTTTAATGGCAGTGTTTGATTAGCAAAAGGTAATGCTATCCTTGTCTATCATTCAACAAAGCGGATAGGGCTATCTCTTTATCGCTTTGCTCTGTTGCCAGATCGTCTCTTAACAATGTAGAATTCATATTTAATTAACAAAATATTTCATCTTAATTATGAGGTCCATGTTTTAATGGCAGTGTTTGATTAGCAAAAGGTATTGCTATCCTTGTCTATCATTCAACAAAGCGGATAGGGCTATCTCTTTATCGCTTTGCTCTGTTGCCAGATCGTCTCTTAACAATGTAGAATTCATATTTAATTAACAAAATATTTCATCTTATTTATGAGGTCTACGTTTTAATGGCAGTGTTTGTTTAGCAATGGTATTGCCATCCTTGTCTATCATTCAACAAAAACGATAGCGCTATCTCTGTCTTACTTTGCTCTGTTACCAGATCGTCTCTTAACAATGTAGAATTCATATTTAATTAACAAAATATTTCATCTTAATTATGAGGTCCACGTTTTAATGGCAGTGTTTGATTAGCAAAAGGTATTGCAATCCTTGTCTATCATTCAACACAGCGGATAGGGCTCTCTCTTTATCGCTTTGCTCTTTGCCAGATCGTCCTTTATCAATGTAGAATTGACTAGTAGCTCTGTGAACAGTAGACCTCGCCCAGTTATGAACCACAGTCTCCTCTAATACTGTCCATCAGAGTAAATTATTTATTTATTAGAACAGTCACAAACACGATATTTGGAAAGAGAAACAGGCAATTGCCCAAAACTTCTTCAATTCCTTGATTTTGGCACATAAATAGTCCAAAGTGAGGTTAAGTTTAAAATTTCTGTTTTCACCAAAGATTAACACTCAGAGAATACGTATTCAAGATATGACTGATGAATTTTGAATTTCGAAGGGTTGAAATTCTGTCCTGTCCAGTCGTGTCGGCGAGATATCGGTGTATAAACGGATAATGGCTTTTTGGGTTGTTGTATCGACAATGCTAATAACTTTATGTGAACAGCTATGCTATTATCATCAAACGCTTATCGAGTTTAAAGCAGAGAAAAGTAGTGAGAAAATACTATGCTACTTCAAGTTATCAATTGCATGCCTGACTGCATGCAATTAATAGTCCACACAACAGCTGAGTTTTCAATAAGTTACATTGAGATATTGAATTGCAAGCGTCATTGCATGCAATTTATAATCCACTCGACAGTTGATTTATGATAAATAATTCAATAGTGTGATTTTTACGGTAATATTGGCGTTAGAAGGAGACTCTTTTTCCTTTTGTATTATCCTTAAAATGCAAAATTTCCAAAAAAAAACTTATATATACGTCGACGCGGAATTCAAAAAGGAACATACCTGTCAAATTTCATGAAAATCATTTGCCGCATTTCGCTGTAGATGCGGAACATAAGTCTCATATCTTTAAATAGTAGACTTGAGATGCGCGAGTACACTAGCGTCAGGTGATCAGTTTTCATAACGGCAAGGAAAGTTGTGTGAGTGCACCAAATATAAACATAAAAACATAAAGAGAAATGCAAAACCGACTCAATCGGCTGTTCTACATCAATCTTTTCAGGTGAGCTTGCAAAAAACTTGAAATAAGTAGCAGTTCTAAAGTCTGATTTTTACAGTAATGTTGGTGTTCGAAAGAGACTCTTTTTCCTTTTTATTATCCTTAAAATGCAAAATTTCCAAAAAAAAACTTATATATACGTCGATGCGGAATTCAAAAAGGAACATACCTGTCAAATTTCATGAAAATCATTTGCCGCGTTTCGCTGTAAATGCGGAACATTAATATAAATATAAAGAGAAATGCAAAACCGTCGACTTGAATCTTAGACCTCACTTCGCTCGGTCAATAATATTTAATCATCAATATTTAATGTTGATTATGAAATTATTGAGAAATATAATTTCTTGCTTAATAAAATGGAATTGATTATTTTAAACTAGAATGAACAGTTAATATTACATCAATAAACCTGTATCAACTACCGTCTATAGAAGGCATTGACAAGACAGAGGATCAGCAACGGTTTTCTCCTATCTTTCTCCACTGCCATCATAACGTGGACATCACTATAGCGATATTCTTGTCAGCACTGGTTGGATTGGCAGCACTGTCTTTTAGAGTGAATCTGACAGAGGAAAGTGATCGCATTCTGCTCGTATTTACGCATGCGCAGACCACGCGCTTTTCACGTTCAAATTGCGTCTACATAAATAATTCATTGCAATGTCATTTGGAGCCAAGTTTCGTCGTGTCTGTCGATCTAACAACCTGATCTGCAAGCAAGCGAGCAAGAAGATGCGACACAAGACGACCGGGAATGAGAAGGAAAATAAGAAAAGGGAGTGAGTGAGTGAGAGAGATAGATAGACAGAGTGTGAGAGGGACAGAGTGACAAAGTGAGAGAGACATGAAGATAGAGAGTGAGAAAGACATAGAGAGAGAGACATAGAGAGAGAGAGTGAGAGAGACATAGAGAGAGCGTGAGAGTGAGAGAGACACATAGAGAGAGCGTGAGATTGAGAGAGACAAAGTGAGAGACACATAAAGATAGAGAGTTAGAGAGACATAGAGAGAGAGAGTGACAGAGACAAAGTGAGAGAGACATAAAGATAGAGAGTTAGAGAGACATAGAGAGAGAGAGAGAGAGACATAGAGAGAGCGTGAGAGTGAGAGAGACAAAGTGAGAGAGACATAAAGATAGAGAGTTAGAGAGACATAGAGAGAGAGATTGATTGATTGATTATATGCCTTTATTAGGGCGGAATTAGGACTCCTGGTCCTCTCTGCCACAGAGAGTGAGAGAGAGACACATAGAGAGAGCGTGAGAGTGAGAGAGACAAAGTGAGAGACACATAAAGATAGAGAGTTAGAGAGACATAGAGAGAGAGAGAGAGTGAGAGAGACAAAGTGAGAGAGACATAAAGATAGAGAGTTAGAGAGACATAGAGAGAGAGAGTGAGAGAGAGACAAAGTGAGAGAGACATAAAGATAGAGAGTTAGAGAGACATAGAGAGAGAGAGAGAGAGTGAGAGAGAGACAAAGTGAGAAAGACATAGAGATAGCGAGAGAGAGAGTGAGACCGACAGAGATTAGATCAGATTAGAGTTATTTATTTATGTATGTTACAATATTTACTGGCTTACACACTAATTTAAATTAAATGACGGTAATACTAATTATTCAACGAATTTTACAAAGTATAAAAATTATCAATGAGAATAAAGTGCGAGTAAGAGAGAGGGAATGGAATTATTGAAAGAAGTGGGATAAAGAGGAGACTCAGAGATGGAGCGAGACATGTAGCTAGAAGTAAGGGAAGAGGAGATGATGATAAGTAAATATTGAAAGATAATAGTTTGAAGAAACAGTTGATGATGAGGCAAAGGAGAAAGAAAAGATGAAGATGAAAATGAAGAGAAAGGAAAGATTTGGATTGAGACTAAAAAGGAATCACTTTTTCAAGTTGAGGAACTCACATAAAGATAAAGAGGATGACAAAAAGAGCAGAATTATGTGGAGGAGAAAGTGAAATGAAGATAAGATGAGAAGGAGATTGATTGATTGATTGAGTACTTTATTTATGTAGATTACAATATATACTGGCTTATACACTTATATACAATAGCTTACAATACAGCAAAATTATAGATGAATTTACATAATATAGACTAAGAAAATAATTATTGAACTGTATATGATATGAAAAAGCAATTTGTAATATAATAACTATAGATAATAATCATATTGTTATGCATCTACATAAATTGGCGGAGCATTGGACATATCAATGTCCATTCTTCGGAAAGAATGTTAAAAATATCCTCCCCACTAACTCTCTACCAAAACTATGTAATAGTTTATATAATATTAATAAAAATATTGTAAAAGTTTTAATCAATATGAATATTTAAGAGAAAAAAAACAGAAAATTGATAAAGTAAAATAGGTAGATAAGATCAAATAATTGATTAATAAAATGAAGTAGGCTGAAAGTAGATCAGGAGATAGAGTGGAGGAGTTGAAGGAGGAGGTAGAAGAGGAGCTAAGAAGGAAAATAGATTAGGAGCAGCTGGGAAAATAGAAACAAGCTAAAAGAAAAAGAAATAGTAGAAGATGATGAAGAAGAAGAAGAAGACTGAAGAAGAATAAGTAAAATAAGTGGAAGGAGTAGGGGATCGAGGGGTGTGCGGAGGAATGAAGGAGAGAGAAAAAGGAGGAGGAATGGCGGAGGCGGAAGAAGAAGGAGAAGAAGAGACTGGAGTTAGAAGACTATTTCTTGAAGATGTGAAACAAGCAAAAGTGAATGATAATGAAGAAGTAAAAGATGCAGTATCCACCCTGACATGTATCCAATCTGCGTTGCTTCTCAATAACCATGAGACAGCGTCAGCGTGGGAGTGAGTTGGCCTACCTTCTACCTTGCAACTAATTCATTATTAATTTATTAGTGAACCACATCTGCTTCTAGACTTGAGACTGCTAAGTACACGATTGGCAACTCCATCTTCTCTCTTCACTCCTCACTAGCTCACTACTCACTCTACTCTCTACACTTCAACCAGCCTAATGTTATCATGTAAATTAGGTATCACTAAATTTTGCATTTCACCTTAGAGAAACCCCCCCCCCTTGAAGGGGGTATATCTTATGTAAGCATTGAAATGACTATAGTGAGGTCCACGTTATAATGACAGTATTTGATAAACTTTAGATAGATAGATATATTTCTCGATCCATGAAACATCTATAGATGCATGAGATCACGTCAAAATATTAGAACACATACATATAATAGAGTACTAGTCAAATTATTATGCCTTTATGGTTTCAATGTTTTTATAGCATTACAGGTCTAAGCTGGATTCAGGCAGCTCAAAAAACTCGTCAACATGATAGAAGGGGTTAGCGCAGAGCCACGTATGTAGAGTTTTTTTGAACTCTATGGTTCTCATGTCTCTAAACTTGAGGGGTAATTTATTAAATAAACGTCTACCCATTATCAGATGGCTGGACCTTAGCCTTTCCAGACGGACAAAAGGAATGTTGATGTCATGACTATGTCGAGTATAATCCCATGAACGTTCGATCTACATTGGAGCGTTTCTCTACACTTATGAGTGTGAACAAGGCTACTGAATATATAGAGATTCACTACCGTAAGAATGCCAAGCTCAACAAAAAGTGGCTTACAGTGGGCTATTCTATCGGCTATACTCATTATTCTGATAGCTCTCTTCTGCATTATTAATACCTCTCCAATCCTGGTAGCATTACCCCAGAACACCAGACCATACCACAGAACCGACTGGAACAGAGCAAATTATGAAGATTTTACATATTCAAAAGGCACACATGACATCAAACGCAGTAAGAGGAAGTTCACTCGAGACAACCTATCTAATGTTGACAACCTATTTGATGTTGCTATCCTTGTCTATCATTCAACAAAGTAGGTAGTAAGTACTATGCTTTTCTAGCTCCACAAAGAAGCCAAATCTGTTTTTGACAATGTAGAAATATAATTAATCGAGGCACATAATAAATAGGCAACGCTGTTCCCCACTGCCATTATAACGTGGACCTCACTATACCACAGTCAGTGTTACCAACTTAATTTTGATTTTCCTGCACTGGTGCTCCATATAACCTACTAACTATTTTGCGTTGTCATGCTGCAAATCTGGAGTACGCAAAGTAATACTTTGCGCACTAGAGCGGAAAAGTGATTCTATGCAGCCTGCAATCAGTGCAGAAATGGTCACTTTTCAAGGTATCTGTAGGAAATAGTTATTTGTGCAACTAGTGCGCAAAGTGACAGTTTGCTGCACCGAAAGAAACGTTTACGCCCGAGCCGTAGGCGAGGGCGGAATGGTTCTTGAGTGCTGCTGAGGAACTTTGCACACATATTTCACATTTAATTTTTCCTACAGTTACCATTGAATATGAAAAGTGGGTAATTATGGGTAAAATTCCCTGAGATGCATCAAATGTTTTTCTGTGTAATTTTATTATTAATAAAAACCTTAATTTATTTAAAATTGAATGATAATGTTGAAAAGTGGGTAATTATGGGTAAAATTCCCTGAAATGCATCAAATGTTTTTCTGTGTAATTTTATTATTAATAGAAACCTTAATTTATTTAAAATTGAATAATAATTTAGTAGTGTTTGAATGGCGGGGCGGCTGTCACTCATGTCGCTGTCATCCACTGTTGCCAACCGCATCAATATTATTATAACGTGCACCACAACACTATACCACAGTTACCAACTTAATTTTGATTTTGCTGCACTGGTGCTCCATATAACCTACTAACTATTTTGCGTTGCCATGTTGCAAATCTGGAGGGCAGAAAAAATGTTTCCCGCACTACAGCGGAAAAGTGATTTTTTGCGTTCTGTAATCAGTGCAGAAATGGCCACTTTTCAAGGTAACTGTAGGAAAAAGTATTATTCTCGCTGTTTGAGAACAAGTATCGGTAGAAAAGTCAGAAAAAGTATCAAAATAATTTCTGGATCCTGGAGAAGGCAACTTCAATTCATTGTAACCCCAGTCAAAGAGTCAATTATTCTCAATACCTATTTATTTATTTATTTATTTATTAGAACAGTCACAAACACGATATTTGGAAAGAGAAACAGGCAATTGCCCAAAACTTCTTCAATTCCTTGATTTTGGCACATAAATAGTCCAAAGTGAGGTTAAGTTTAAAATTTCATCTGAGATTCATTTTCAGCCTGAACTCAACAATCTTGATTGTTTCATTCATTCTTTAAGTACATCATCAAAATGATAGGGAGAGTAAAAATAAGGTAACCTTGTGCTATTCCTCTCCCAAATTTAGATAAGGTTACACATAGTCCGAAATAGGTTAAGTCTTGTAGTTGTTCACTTCACAAGATTTTCAGTCCTTATATATGTTCACGAAATAGATTTTCAAATTAATCAATCAATCAATCAATCAAATTATTTATTGTCAAACAACATTAAAATGTTACAACAACGTCATTAATAACACAGAAAACATCAATTTAAAAAATCTATTACAAAGAAATCTTAAACTTTATATAAACATTCATTGACCAGTACTTTTTTCAAATATTTTTTCAGTAACTATTGAAGCTCATTCTTTTGATATTTTCAGGCAAAGCGTTATAAAGTTTTATTGACATGTATTGCCAGTTTTTTGAGAACTTGTAAATTGGCAATACTCGACTCTTATATTATTCCTATGTCTAGTGTGATGTTGGTGTATCCTAGAGTTAACATCATATTCATTTTCAGTTTTCTTCACTGAAATCAAGCATGACAATATATACAAAGATGGCAGTGTTAATAGTCCGAGTTCAATAAATGATGATTTGCATGAGACGCTTCAAAACCATAAATAGAACAGATATTTCACGTTATTTACTTAGATAGAAAAGATTCACATATCAAAAAGTAATTTTGAAGAAGGACCGAAAAAACAAACTTAAAACAAACAAACAAACTTTGTGGATTGATTGATTGCATTTCGAGTTTTAAAGGATCCCTGTGAAGATGTGAAGTTCATCTTGACGATGAAGCTACACCATTATATCAAAACGTAACTTCTATAAAAAATATAGTTATTATTAATGATAGCATTGAACATTAGAGCACACAGAGTCTCATCAGTATTCTTGTCTTCACATCAAACACATTTTCAGCTCGTCTTTTGACAATGGAAAGTGCAGCACATCCGGACTCACTAAATTTTAGTATGACAAGCACAATGATCCCAACTCTATTTCTTCCTTTCGTCTTCCTTTTTCCCCCTATTCATCGTATCTTTCTTCTCTCTTCCTCCTTCTTCAACCCATCATTATCTCCTCCCGCTGCTCTGTGGTGGAACAAAATGATTAAATGGCGACTATAAAATTGCAGCGGCTATAAAACAAAGAGTTTCTAGCTATACTATCCTTCTTGTACTATTCTACTACCCACATTATTGTTGTGAACATTTATTTGATTTTATGACTCAATCTGTGTGGATAAAAATGATCGTGAATATGTAATTGGCTCAAAAGTGTAAAAGGCTCAACTCACACTTACGCGACTCAGGTCGAGAAGAGATTCGACTCTAGTCGAGAGCATGTGTTTTCAAATGGTGACAGTCGCGGAGACTAGAGTCGACTGGTATTATTTATTTATTTATTTATTCGTTGATATAATTACAAATCATATGAATATGATCGGGATAGAACAACAGGCATAGCCCAAAACTATTCTGTTCCCAAATTTTGATAAATAATGAAATGTCCGAAAAAATGGGTTATGTTCTTACTGAGGAAATTTAAAGTTCAAAGTTCTGTCCAAGAATATATATTAGCTAGAAATTTTGAATTTAGAATGATTAAAATACCAAATTATAGTCAAATTTTGAACTTAATATCACCGCAATTATCACCTTATTATTGTTGTTATTATTATTATACATCTTCTCAATAGTTGTCAATGTTTGTAATTGAGGCCAATTTAGTGCTATTTCGTCTCATCTAGATCTTTTTCACTCAAAGGTACTTTTGAAAAAAAATTGTAATTTAGTCATGAGGTACCGGTACTCTTTAGTTCCGACTTTTTCTTACTCAGGTTGTTCAATTAAATTTGTTTATTATCAAGAAATTTGATCATTATGTATTATTTAGACTTTATTTTTTTTATTTAAAAAGATTAAGAGAGAAATTGGATCACATTAGAAATATAAAATGTTAGAATGCTTCTGTTTTATCCAAAGAGACTCATTTATTCATTTTATTTTGATTTGAAGAATGTCATCATCATCATCATCATCATCATCTTCACTTCAGGGATTAGGTTTATTAATGAACCTGTTCCGGTACCCATCTCTTTCTTGGTCTCCCTACATCTCTTTTTCCTGTAGGTCTATAGTTTTGGACTACAACGGGAATTCTTCCAGGTGGCATTCTATCCAAATGACTGCACCAGTTGCGTCTATTTTAAATAATTCTTTCATGTAGAGGAGCAACCAATAAACCCTGTCTTATATCAGTGTTTCTTATTCTATCAACTCTAGTGCAGCCAAATAGAGTTGATAGAATAAGAAACACTGATATAAGACAGGGTTTATTGGTTGCTCCTCTACATGAAAGAATTATTCAAATAGACGCAACTGGTGCAGTCATTTGGATAGAAAGCCACCTGGAAGAATTCCCGTTGAAGAATGTGTGTTCATTTATTTCAGTAATTCGGAATTTCCGGCTGACGGTCTTTGACCAAGCCGTATAGTGTATGCAATATTTTAAATAATACCTCTTGTAATTTTTTTTTTCAATAAAGCACTTTTATAATATCTCTATCTGAGTCGACTGGTCTGAGTGTCACCATTTGAGAACACATGCTCTCCACTAGAATCGAGTCTCTTCTCGACCTGAGTCTCGTAAGTGTGAGTTGAGCCTAAGATTCAAGTCGACGGTTTTTCATTTCTCTTCATGTTTATTGACCGAACTAAGTGAGGCCGTTTGAGATAATTATGTCCTCTTCGATTTAAAAAGGCTTCCTTCAATAGGACTATAATTTCACTGAGTATTAAACTAGAAATTCAGATGAAAATCTTGCTCATTGACCGAACGTAGTGAGGTCTATGTTTTTCCTCGTATGTAACGCATTTACGGCCAAACTCGTTGATAGAATTCTATGAGATTTGGCAGGAATATTCTTTTTTTAACTGCGCGTCGATGTATACACAAGGTTTTTTGAAATTTTGCATTTTAAGGATAATATGGAAGGCAACTCCTCCATGTACACCCTTGAATTAAAAATGCTCTTAGTTGGATGAAAATACAGATTCTTGTCAGAGCTATGAATTTTCCGATTTCTAACACAGTGTTTGGTGAGGTTTCACACTGTAGATGACATCATATGTATTGAAACGTGTTTGTGTGGTTTTCTACATATTGATTCTTTATTGATTGATACACTCATTACATCATCAAAATGATAGGGAGAGAAAAATAAGGTAACCTTGTGCTATTCCTCTCCCAAATTTAGATAAGGTTACACATAGTCCAAAATAAATGTTTAAATGTTGCGCGTTTACGGCGAAACGCGGTAATAGATTTTCATGAAATTTGACAGGTATGTTCCTTTTTTAATTGCGCGTCGACGTATATATAAGGTTTTTGGAAATTTTGCATTTCAAGGATAATATGAAAGGAAAAAGAAGCTCCTTCATACGCCAATATTACAGTAAAAATCAGACTATAGAAATATTCATCATAAATCGACAAGTGATTACACAGATGTGTGGAGAAGCCAGTCTATTGCTGTATTTCCATAAGGTCTATAGTTTCATTCAGGTAGGCTACTTGTGGATGAGAATACTGCGTGAGGTCTACTGTTCACTGAACTACTAGTCAATAATTGATTGAAATAAGAGTGATTTCATCCAGCAAACAATTCCCATCAAATTTTGAAAGTAGTCCTAGAAATTCTCAAAACACAATCATGCCTAAGGTGTTTATGTTTTTATTAATGGACTTTTTCGCATTTGAAGAGAATCATATTATTTATTGAAATGAAGAAAATCAAACGTTACATGAAACAGAGCTTGACTTGCCATAGTTTTAAACAAAGACCTTAAAGATGCATAGACTCACATGCAGCGCTAGTGTCGTACTTGGAATTGAAATCCGCCATTGAGGGGGCAACCCATAAGATTATTACATACCAATGCCACCAATGCCTTTGTGATCTATTGTATTACAAATATAATATATAGATACAATATCTCGTGCTGAATACCCCAATGGCGGCCTTCAATTTCAAGTAAGAGCTATCATTGGGAAGGCATAGGCATTGTAGGTCTATATCTCTTTAAGGTCTTTGGTTTTAAAGATTCGTTCTATGGCAAGTCAAGTTCTAATTCTTACTTTCTTGTCATGTATGATTTTCTTCATTTCAATAAATAATATGATTCTTTTCAAATGCATGAATAAGTTAATTTCTTTCGACTTCACATAACAAAACTGTGTTTTTTTCAAGTTTTTATTAATTTTATTGATTGATTGATATAAGTAATTGCATGCAGCAAACGGTTCGTAGCAAAGTTTTAAAAGTAGTCCGCACATAATAAATGCAAATCAAGGTGATCGCACTTATAAAAAAGTGGTCCCGTATTTATGATGATAGTAGCTTTTGGGCGTAATCGTTGTTGCATTCAGCTGAAGAAAGGAGTTGGCGTTGGTTCACGCCTGGGTGGTCAGAATGGGGGGGCTGGTCAGCTGGGGGGGGGTTATTGAGGGGGTTCTTAGGGGGGACGGGTGAGGGGGGAAGGTTTGCAAGCCGCGGTGGTCACTCGCAATATCAAGGAGTGGTTGGCTGTTTCACAGACCAGAAACAGATAGCCTACATGGAGAGGTGCTGCTCCACAGAGATAACTTTGTAGAAGAATATTGAAAAAAGTAGTTCTCTTATTTGAATTGAAATGACAATTTTATTTTAATACTATGACATTTTGAATATAATGAGGAGGCAACATAAAACGTTAAATGAGTTTAAATTAATTTTGTTAACGTTGAAGTTTTAAATTCATTTTAAAGAACGTTTTAAATTACGAACGAATAAGAAAATTAAATCTGACTCATTATTTATTAATTAATTTATTTATTTATTAGAACAGTCACAAACACAATTCCTTGATTTTGGCACATAAATAGTCCAAAGTGAGGTTAAGTTTAAAATTTCTGTTTTCACCAAAGATTAACACTCAGAGAATACATATTCGAGATATGACTGATGAATTTTGAATTTCGAAGGGTTGATAAGAGCCGGAAATAACACTAAACAATCCGAAAGTTTCAATAATATTGAAATAAACTTGAAAATTTTGAGCAGAAAAATTAAAACTAGTATCACTGCAACTATCAGCTGATTTTTTATAATGTGCCTCCTGACGTTTTGACGTAATGACGTTTTGATATAATGGTGAAGTTATTCTTTTATAACTCAGTTATCCTATTATATCAAGCGAGCAATTTCTGTTTATATTTTTCTATTTTTATATCTGGTTATTTGGTTATCTGGCTATCTGGTTATATGACTATTTATGTTAAACGGATCTCGAAAACGGCTCTAACGATTTTCACGAAATTTTGAACATAGTAGGTTTAGGATATAAAAATTCGATTGCACTAGGTCTCATCCTTGGGAAAACTCGCTGAAGGACATGAAAAGGATAATAATTATTAATCCTTGGAAAAACAGATGATAATTTCGTCGTCTGTCGATAACAGAAGATGGGTGTGTCTGTGTGGGAGATCAGCTGTGTAATCAATCAGCTTACCGTATCTCGCGAGAAATCTAGAAATTTTAATAGACTCGATAAAAATAATCTGATTTGTTGACATGACATGGTATATCAAAATATTCAAAGTTAATCATTATTTTATAGTTTTAAGTGATTAGTGAATGTTATTTTGTCATTCAATTTGGTTTGTAAACAATCTAAATAAGAACTTTTCTGTTTTCAAATATTTGGACTGAAAATTGGACCTGAATTCAAGTGTAACATAACCTACTTTTTGGACCACTTATAGTGTATAAATCAAAATTCAGGGAAGAAACAGTTTTGTGCCTGTTAGTCCTTCCCCAATCATTTTGAAGAATTGCCCCGATATTGAAAAATTATCAGAGAAAACAAACTGAATCAGCTGTACTTATTATCCAAAATAGGTACCTCCAGAGCTGCTCCTGACCAGTGAGTATAAAATGTAATAGTGTAGCATTCTATACTCACTGGTCCTGACTAGAAACTCTAGTTATTATGAAAATCAGGGATTTCTTGAGATTTGTTGAGGCACATAAGCTACGTTTAAGAAATAATATTACATCGTATAACACTGTATTGCAATGTAAATTATAATGTTAGGTTTGAGTATATACAAGTGGTTTATTGCCGGTTGCACAAAAGCCGGTTAAATTTTAACCGTGATTAATTCCACGAGAACCAATCAGAGAAGGCGTTTTTGAAAAGATGGCTTCTCTGATTGGCTCTTTTGGAATTAATCACGGTTAAAATTTAACCGGCTTTTGTGCAACCGGCCCATAGTGTTTTATTGTATAGTCCTATAGTGAGGCCCACGTTATGATCGCTGTTTAATTAGCAATTTGTATTGCTATCCTTGTCTATCATTCAACAAAGCGGATAGCGCTATCTCTTTCTCGCTTTGCTCTGTTGCTAGATCGTTTTTCAACAATGTAGAAATATAATTTTATTTATTAACAAAATATTCAATCTTGATTACGAAAATTCATTATGAAATCACTGAAAAATATAAGTTTTGCTTGATAAAATATAATTTGATTATTTTAAACGAGAATGAACAGTCGATATTACATCAATAAAACTGTATCAGCTACCCTCCATAGGAGGCATTTATAAAACAGAGGATCGGCAACGTTGTTCTTGTATCTTTCTCCACTACCATTATAACGTGCACCTCACTATATCATAGTCTGTCTTTCTCCATCTAGGCCATTTTTACTTTCCTTGCCCTATTACCATAGGTAAGGAAAGTATTGCTTTCCGAAAAAATTAAGGTACCCCAATTTCTAAATTTCTATACGTTTCAAGGTCCCCTGAGTCCAAAAAAGTGGTTTTTGGGTATTGGTCTGTGTGTGTGTGTGTGTGTGGTGTGTGTGTGTGTGTGTGTGGTGTGTGTGTGTGTGTGGTGTGTGTGTGTGTGTGTGTGTGTGTGTGTGTGTGTTGTGTGTGTGTGTGTGTGTGTGTGTGTGTGTTGTGTGTGTGTGTGTGTGTATGAGTGTATGTGTGTGTGTGTGGTGTGTGTGTGGTGTGTGTGTGTGTGTGTGTGTGTGTGTGTATATGAGTGTATGTGCGTCTGTGTACACGATATCTCATCTCCCAATTAACGGAATGACTTGAAATTTGGAACTTAAGGTCCTTACACTCTAAGGATCCGACACGAACAATTTCGATCAAATGCAATTCAACATGGCGGCTAAAATGGTGAAAATGCTGTCAAAAACCGGGTTTTTCGTGATTTTCACGGAAACGGCTCCAACGATTTTGATCAAATTCATACCTAAAATAGTCATCGATAAGCTCTATCAACTGCCACAAGTCCCATATCTGTAAAAATTTCAGGAGCTCCGCCCCAGCAATGCAGATAGATTCCCAATTATCAGGCTTCAGATACAATTATTGAAACAAAAAAAAAATCAAGTGGAGTAGATTGAGCATGAAAATCTCTACAATTAATGTTCAGTAACATTTTCACCTAAAATTGAAAATAAGCTTTAAATTCGAGAAAATGTGATTATTCAATTGCAAATTATTGTTGATTCTATTAAATCATTCACTATGAAGAGATAGCAGACCTCATGTTTGTCTCCAGCGTTATTTCCCTGTCACCAGCTGGCTCAAATCTTTGAATAGTAGACTTGAGATGCGCGGGAACACTAGCGTCAGGTGATCAATTTTCATAACGGCAAGGAAAGTTGTGTGAGTGAGCCACACCAGATTTTTTTCTTATCAGCAAGGAATCAAACATGACTCCTAGATTGAGAAAATCGAAGGTTATAAGCAATAAAAGGTTCCCAATTGCGTTTTTATGGGGCAATCTTTTTTAAAAGTGCTTGCATGACTTTGAGTCATGGCTTTCCTCGGTCCTCGGATGCGATCTGCCTCAAATAAATCACATCTCGTTTGATTTGTATTGTCAATAAGCATGCCTATTGTGTATTTGACATGAGTGATAGCCTAGTAGGATGGAAGGAGAGACCTTCCTAGGATAATAAGTGAGAGCTTTAGAAATTTCAGCCTTACAAAGTAGACTTCCATTATGAATTCTGCTCACACCATTCAGTGCTTTGTAGATGTTTTCGATATGCAATCACTATAGATAATAAATTGGAATTGCTAGATATCTATTTGGGACTATGTGTATCCTTATCTAAAATTGGGAGAGGAATAGCACAAGGTTACCTTATTTTTTCTCTCCCTATCATTTTGATGATGTACTTATTGTATGAATCAATTTAGAATAACTATTGATTCATACAATAAGTACATCATCAAATATCTATTTCGGACTATGTGTAACCTTATATCTAAATTTGGGAGAGGAATAGCACAAGGTTACCTTATTTTTTCTCTCCCTATCATTTTGATGATGTACTTATTGTATGAATCGTTTTAGAATAAAAGGAGAATTGATTGATTGATTGAGTACTTTATTTATGTAGATTACAATATATACTGGCTTATACACTTATATACAATAGCTTACAATACAGCAAAATTATAGATGAATTTACATAATATAGACTAAGAAAATAATTATTCAACTGTATATGATATGAAAAAGCAATTTGTAATATAATAACTATAGATAATAATTATATTATCTTACACTTCAGTTCCTGTTTGGCTTGAAAATGTGCAATACCAGCACGAAACGGACGTCGCCACATCAAATAATGTGAGTGCTTTTTCACTTTAAAGTTTTATAAAATTTAATAGTGTTAATAATAGTGGAAACAAGATGGATAACCAACAACAAATAATTATATTGTTATGCATCTACATAAATTGGCGGAGCTTTGGACATATCAATGTCCGTTCTTCGGAAAGAATATTAAAAATATCCTCCCCACTAACTCTCTACCAAAACGTTAATTTCGTTATTTAAACTAAGGATTTATTTATTAATGGAAATATTGTGAAAGTTTTAATCAATATGAATATTTAAGAGGAAAAAAAAAGAAAATGATAAAGTAAAATAATTATATAGGTAGATAAGATCAAATAATTGATTAATAAAATGAAGTAGGCTGAAAGTAGATCAGGGTTATCAACTTTCAGTAATATACAATAGGATTGAGTTTGATTGATTGATTGATTGATTGATTGATTGATTGAGTACTTTATTTATGTAGATTACAATATATACTGGCTTATACACTTATATACAATAGCTTACAATACAGCAAAATTATAGATGAATTTACATAATATAGACTAAGAAAATAATTATTGAACTGTATATGATATGAAAAAGCAGTTTGTAATATAATAACTCTAGATAATAATCATATTGTTATGCATCTACATAAATTGGCGGAGCTTTGGACATATCAATGTCCATTCTTCGGAAAGAATATTAAAAATATCCTCCCCACTAACTCTCTACCAAAACGTTAATCTCGTTATTTAAACTAAGGATTTATTTATTAATGGAAATATTGTGAAAGTTTTAATCAATATGAATATTAAGAGGAAAAAAACAGAAAATGATAAAGTAAAATAATTATATAGGTAGATAAGATCAAAAAATTGATTAATAAAATGAAGTAGGCTGAAAGTAGATCAGGGTTATCAACTTTCAGTAATATACAATAGGATAGGAGAGGATTAGAATTATTTATTCATGTATGATAAATATATTCTGTATATTGATGTAGTACAATTTCCCAAGAGTTTTATTCTTTATTCTTTATTGATTGATACAATAAGTAATACATAATCAAAATGATAGGGAGAGAAAAAATAAGGTAACCTTGTGCTATTCCTCTCCCAAATTTAGATAAGGTTACACATAGTCCGAAATAGGTTAAGTCTTGCAGTTGTTCACTTCACAAAATGTTCAGTCACTTCACAAAATGTTCATTTTCACAAAATAGATTTTCAAATTTAGAAAAGCAATCTGTGCTACTGTTTAATTGAATAGAATATGTAATCCAATTTGTATCTGTATTTTGTAAATATTAATACATTTTCTTAATCTATGTCCTATTTTTTGTGATTGTGAAAAGAAGTAAAATTTTAATTAAATATCAAGCTTTTTGTGTAGTTGAGAAGTTGATATTGTGGTAATTATTCATATTGAATGAGAAAGACTAAGAAATTGTCAAAAACCACAGATTTATTGATACTTAGAAAGACCGGTGTAAACTGATAAAGAGTTTATCAGAGATTGACAATGGTGTAATAACCGAAACCGGTCTTTCTAAGTATCAATAAATCTGTGGTTTTTGACAATTTCTTAGTCTTTTTCATTCAATTTGAATATCAAGCTATTTGCAAGATTTTCAGCTGAATTCCTAGTTTAATATTCAGTGAAATTATAGTCCTATTGAAGGAAGCCTTTTCAAATCGAAGAGGACATAACTATCTCAAACAGCTACTATAAATGAGTATAAGGAACTTATGATTTATGCTATCACCACTGATAATAAACTAAAAAAACCGAAAAAAGAAAAACACACTCAAAAAATAGAGAGAAGATAGCATGAAACAGCTTATGATATATTTTCTTTTTGGTTATCATTTTTTCCCCTATATTCAATTTTTTCCAGTCCCTTTCCAGTCCAGTAATGACAACTTAAGTCCCGCACACACACACACACCACACACACACACACACACACACCACACACACACACACACACATCGATTTTTGTTCGTACGGTATTTTTCCTTCCTTATAAATTCTATTAGATTGAACAGTATCTGATGATGTTTGTCAAGTTCAGTTTAAAAGGCTGTGCAAAGGCTAAAAATAAACTTTCTACTCGTGATATTTTTCAAAGTTTTTCGATTTGTATATCATCAAGCTATCAAAATGGAAAAGTTTTCTCAGGAAAACATTTTTTTCTGATCATTACTTTATGAGATATGAGAGCCTAAAGTTTAAATTTTTGGGACAGAACATTACAAATTCGGTAAGATATAAATCCATGAGATTTAGAGGATGGATTCTTCATGGTATTGTTGATCTAGTAAAACAAAAATTTTCTGAAAATATCAATTTTTAAGATAGAAGATTCAATTTACTAAAAATAACTTTTAGTTGAGTTATTTTTGGTAAATTGAATAACTTTTTCAAAAAATTTTTGTTATACTAGATCAACAATACCATGAAGAATCCATCCTCTGAATCTCATGGATTTATATCTTACCGAATTTGAAATGTTCTGTCCCAAAGATTTGAACTTTATGCGCTCATAATATGAGATATTATCTCAAAAAGTAATGATCGGGAAAAAATGTTTTCCTGAGAAAACTTTTTCATTTTGATAGCTTGATGATATACAAATCGAAAAACATAGAAGAATATCACGAGTAGAAAGTTTATTTTTAGCCTCTGCACAGCCTTAAAATAATTCATAAGGATGGCAAGAAATCGTACTAACACTCGTAGTTCTGTGAACAGTAGACCTCACGCAGTATTCTCATCCACAAGTACAAGATGTCAACTGTTTTAAATGTTAACAAACTCAGTTCACGTTTGAATTTGTATTTCATATGATATAATTCATCCAGTTCCGTGATGATCTTCCTATCTGATGAAAATTAATTTTTTAGAATCAAAAAAATTATTATTTCTCCAGCATTATTTAGTTCATTTGTGTATTTTCATTCACCTATTAAATTAGTTTTTTCGAATGTGAGAATATTGATACTGATGGGCACGCATAATAATACCATGACTGCAAAACAAAATATTGAAACCAAAGACCTTAAAGCTGCGATTAGACCAAATTTATTAAAAAAATGTTAATAACTCAATATTTATAGATTATATTAGATTGAACATAACTTATCATACACATGATAAACATATGTGTTTGTCAACTTCCGTTCAATCTAATAGAATCTATAAGGATTAAGTTATTACCATTTTGTTAATAACGTTGGTGTAAACCCAGCTTAAAGATGTATACCTCTTTAATGTCTTTGATTGAAACTATAGAACTTATACAAATACAGTAATAGACTGGCTTCTCCACACATCTGTGTAATCATTTGTCAGCTGATTTATGATGAATAATTCTATAGTCTGATTTTTACTCTAATATTGCTGTATTGGCGTATGAAGGAGGCTCCTTTTTCCTTTTATATTATCCTTGAAATTCCAGAAACCTTGTATAAAAATACGTCGACGCTCAATTTAAAAAGGAACATACTTGTCAAATTTCATGAAAATCTATTACCGCGTTTCGCCGTAAATGCGCAACATGTATTATAAAAAATATATAAACATTTAAACATTAAGAGAAATGCCAAACCGTCGACTTGAATCTTAGACCTTACTTCGTTAGGTCAAAAATCTATGTGTGTGTGCGGGGCTTTACGTGTGTAATCATTTGAAATTGGTTGCCAGGTATTCAAGCAAAATTTGCTTCGATTGTAGAAAGGCTTGAAATGAAGTCATTCATTGAGATTGGAGTCTGTCCTGAAATATATCGACAGAAAGCGGGACAAATATTCCTGTGTAGGTGGATGATTCAGATTCTGATTGCTTATTCACTTTTCTCACACTTCCCTCTCTCTTACTCTCTTACTTTGGCTCTATCGGTCTCTCTCTCTCTTGCAATCCATTTCCTTCCAGTTTTATTTTGAACCGAGTTCGTCGACAGGCACATTAGTAACATCAAAGCAAGGTGGGCGGCAGTCACCCAACACAAACTTGCATCTGACCACTCTGACGTCATACATCTCTCTCTCTCACACACTCTCTCTCTCTTCCTCTTTCCATTACAATATTCTTCGTTCAGAGTTCTTCGACACTTGGAAGTTTAATCACAAATAGAACCGGTTTTTGTACCTTGTTCGGCAAAATTACTACTTAGTACTTCGTCATATACAATTGCAAATTGCAAATAAATCTGCTTTGAAAATTGTCTACAATTTCTGAATAGATGTTTTTCAGTTTTGACACTAGTTTATTAGTTCACTCACAAATCGGGAAAATCACTACTTAGTCATACAATTGCAAATTAGTAAATCTGCTGTGAAAATTGTCTCAAACTTCGTATTCTCTGAGTGTTAATCTTTGGTGAAAACTGAAATTTTAAACTTAACCTCACTTTGGACTATTTATGTGACAAATCAAGGAATTGAAGAAGTTTTGGGCAATTGCCTGTTTCTCTTTCCAAATATCGTGTTTGTGACTGTTCTAATAAATAAATAGCTGTTTTTATTTTTGACACTAGATCATTAGTAGGATAGTAGGTAACTTATCGCTACGATGATTTCCACTGATTTTGATCCAATTTCAGGCATTTATTAGACAAAACCTACTCTGCGAAAATACTGAAAATTTTGTGAAGTAAAAACTACAAGACCTAATCTATTTCGGGCTACCTAATATGAATTGGGAGAGGAATAGCACAAGGTTACCTTATGTTTTCTCTCCCTATCATTTTGATGATGTACTTATTGTATGAATCGATAAAGAATGAATTATAATAAAATATACCAGAAGAATTAGGCTATATTTCATACGTGTTCTTTAATATTGTTGGCACAACACTTTCCCATACCTATCCATCCAGTTAGTGAGTAAAATTTGGGTTTCCAGCAAATTTTCGTGAAAACTCCAGTTACAGTATTCGTATGATTGTTGAAGCGAATAAGATAAGTTCTTGATTAATATTGCGGTGATAGCACTATGTATTTATCAAGTAGAATGCGTATAAAGCTTGTTCAGGCCAGGGCCAAGCCACATGGAGCGTTTTCTCAGGCGTATTTGCACTGGCAACGCACCAGTCGACAGGGCAGGAAGCTCTACCATTGGCTGATTATCAGCGAATCGGGTTGTCGCCTGATAATCAGCCAATCGAAGAGCTTTCTGACCTGCCGACTCTTTGGTCGCCAGTGCAAAAACACCTGAAAAACGCTTCATGTGGCTTGGTCCTGAAATTATGTCTGGATTTGAGCATACGATTCAGCTGGGTATAATCATACAGGGATTAGGTTTGGGTGCCAAGGGTCACACATGGCTTTCTCAGCACTCTATTAGCTCGCACAGTCTCCGCCAGAACCTCTCTCCTCACTCTAGATGGAGCTATTCCTACAATAGAATTAGTTTTTCAACTTGAGCAGGCTTCAAACATCCAGTCACTATTCTAAACGTGCGTATATTCTAAAGATATACGCGCCGCAAACATGAGCAATTCACTTTTAACCAGCTGACTATATCTGTATTTTTACAGAAACGGTAAGATACAGATATAAAAAGCTTGGCTTCAGCTGATTGAAAGTGAATTGCTCATGTTCGCGGCGCGTAAATCTGTACGCACCTTTACAGTGACATCACTTCACTGCCACATCAATTTCCCAAGCGTTTCATTCTTTATTCTTTCATGATTCATACAATGAGTAAATCATCAAAATGATAGGGAGAGAGAAAATAAGGTAACCTTGTGCTATTCCTCTCCCAAATTTAGATAAGGTTACACATAGTCCGAAATAGGTCAAGTCTTGTAGTTGTTCACTTCACAAAATTTTCAGCCCTTGATTAATTCCACAGAGTAGATTTTTAAATTTAGATGCTTCAAAACCAAACAAAGAAGAATATTTCACATTATTATCACTAAAATAGGAAATATTTGCATATTAAAGAAATAATTTTGAAGATCCAAAATAACAAACTTAATTCTAAAAGCACAGCTTTTAATTCTTGTCCGAGCTATTAATTATCCGACTTCTAACACAGTGTTTTGTGAGGTTTCACACTGTAGATGACATCATATGTATTGAAGTAGATTTAGACCAAAGATGCATGCATATTCTGCAGCACAGGAAATAGTTATTTGTATATCTAGAGTGAAAAGTGCTGTTTTTTCTCCCTGAGGGAAAAGTTTGAAGCCCGAGGCGAAGCCGAGGGCAACAATTTTCCTGAGGGAGAAAAAACATTTTTCACTCGTGATATACACAACATTTTTCCTCCACCTACATTTTTATAAAAACTGCTAATAAAATAATTCTTAAAAACGTATGTGACCAAACAATGTGTTACAACATAATCTAAAAAGTAAACAGAAACAGCTGGCTTGTAATCACAGTTCTCCTCCGACAGCACTATCTGTTGGCTAAAGTTGTAACAACAATGACAGCTATGATGAAGTTCCCGTTTCAAATTTGATTAGTTAATATGTAATATTCGTTGGCTGATATTTTGAATAACATGGAATAAAAGAAAAAAATATATACATTTTTTTTAGTATAGTGATATGAAGTTTGTAATAATAATTTCAGCATACAAACATAAATTTTATAAATCGATCAAATGTCTGGTTGAGGTATTGAATTTAGTTGGTTTAATGACTACTCTATATGCTTCCTCATCTGAGCTTAGACCTTCTGACCTATTCCAAATGTACGTTTTTAAAATAGAGATGCTTCCCATGTTATTTAAATTGAGTCACTTTTACTCCCTAGGGAGTTGTTCTGTTTTTTACTACCTTGAGCGAAAAAGTGACACTTTAGTATTATGTTTCAGGGAGTAAAGTAAGTACTTTAGACAGTAGGTGGAGGAAATAGTTATTTGTATATCTAGAGTGAAAAGTACGACTTTTTCTCCCTGAGGGAAAAGTTTGAAGCCCGAGGAGAAGCCGAGGGCAACAATTTTCCTGAGGGAGAAAAAGTATTTTTCACTCGTGATGTACACAACATTTTTCCTCCATCTACATTTTTTTATAGAAACTGCAAATAAAATCATTTTAATAACTTACGTATTGGTGACAATGTTTCCTAACAACATAACCTAAAATCTAAAACTTTAAAACCGGCCGTCTGATTGGCACTGCCGATTGCGCTATCTATCTGCTAAAGTTGTAACAATCAGCTGGGTGTTTACCAAAAATGGCTGACTCCAGATCAGGCGGTTCAGATTTGAATTGCAGATGAAAAATATTTGTTGGCTGGTATTTTGAATAGAATAAGATATTTTTAAAATTGTATAAATTTTTATCGTCTACTGATATTAAGAATATAATATCATACAACATATATTTCATGAGTTGATCAAATTTCTGGTTGTGGTATTGAATTCAGTTGACTCAATGACAGACACCTCTTTATGCTTTCTCATCTGAGCTTAGACCTTCTAACCTATTATAATGTAAGTTTTTATAATAGAGATGCTTCCCATGTTATTTAAATGGAGTCACTTTTACTCCCTAGGGAGTTTTTCTGTTTTTTACTACCGAGGGCGAAAAAGTGACACTTTAGTATTATGTTTCAGGGAGTAAAGTAAGTACTTTAGCCAGTAGGTGGAGGAAAAGTATATTTTTTAGACCGGACAGGCATATTCTGCAGCACTGGAAAGTAAGAGTTGTACCATATTATATGATAAAAACCTCTCTAAAAATGAACATGGTTGTTAAATAAAAGAGCACACTGTATCGCAGGCCTGTTTTGGACGTTGATTTATCACCGGTCTCTTTCAACTCTGATTTATCGGCTTGTTTGCCACCCATTATCATAATCCTCAACATTGTTATGAAAAAGTTTTCCAGTACTCTTTACAAGAATTAATGGTTTCAATTGTTCTCAGTAACAATTGGCTCGTGAAATAAATTTATTCCAATATGCTTCATCGTATATGTCACCGTTTCTGTAGTGTGATCCTCGTTATAATGGCAGTGGAGTAATATAGGAGAACAATGTTGCCGATCCTCTGTCTTGTCAATGCCTTCTATAGACGGTAGCTGATGCAGGTTTATTGATGTAATATCAACTGTTTATTCCTGTTTAAAATAATCAATTATATTTTGTTAAGCAGAAAGTTATATTTTATAATAATTTCATAATGAATTTAGATAAAATATTTTGATAATTAATATTACCAGTAGTTCTGTGAACAGTAGACCTCGCGCTCAGTAAGTTACATTGCATGTTGTTATGTTTCCTCGAAAATTAATAAATAATTTATCAATTAAAAATGTCTGGAAAAAATCCTAAATAAACATAGAGCTTTCTGTCCTATATCGTACCGTGACGTGTCGTCCCTGAATGTGAGTGTGAGCGCTCATTGACCTGTTGTTATGATTTCTCAAAAATTAATAAATAATTTATCAATTAAAAATGTCTAGAAAAAATCCTAAATAAACATAGAGCTTTCTGTCCTATATCGTACCGTGACGTGTCGTCCCTGAATGTGAGTGTGAGCGCTCATTGACCTGTTGTTATGATTTCTCAAAAATTAATAAATAATTTATCAATTAAAAATGTCTGGAAAAAATCCTAAATAAACATAGAGCTTTCTGTCCTATATCGTACCGTGACGTGTCGTCCCGGAATGTGAGTGTGAGCGCTCATTGACCTGTTGTTATGATTTCTCAAAAATTAATAAATAATTATCAATTAAAAATGTCTGGAAAAAATCCTAAATAAACATAGAGCTTTCTGTCCTATATCGTACCGTGACGTGTCGTCCCTGAATGTGAGTGTGAGCGCTGTTATCAGGTCTGGCTGCAACTGTCTACAACGTTGATGGAAAGATACAATTTTCACGATGTTCGATGTTTTTGAACTGGTAGTATTATAGTCAACTGTCTACTAACGTTAATGGAAAGATACATTTTCAAGATGTTCGATGTTTTTGAACGGGTAGTATTATAGTCCACTAGACAGCTGATTTATGATGAATAATTCTATAGTCTGATTTTTACGGTAATATTGGCGTATGAAGGAGGCTCCTTTTTCCTTTTATATTATCCTTGAAATGCAAAATTTCAAAAACCTTGTATATACGTCGACGCGCAATTTAAAAAGGAACATACCTGTCAAATTTCATGAAAATCTATTACCGCGTTTCGCCGTAAATGCACAACATAAAAACATTTAAAACCCTTAAACATGCAAACATTCAAACACTAGCCGTCAGGCTCGCTTCGCTCGCCATATCCGTCTAGCCAAGGGGCTCCGCCCCCTGGACCCCCGACTGGATCGTCCAAGAGTGAGATCAGCATTTTTATCATATGTTAGGACAATCCAGTCGGGGGTCCAGACTAAACGGCTGGCTAAACGGATATGGCGAGCGAAGCGAGCCTGACTGCTAGTAATATAATATTCCCAGGATTGAAGTAGCAGTGCCCAATCAATTTTTCCGCGATAAATTCATTTAAATCTTCAACTTGGTGCCAACCTAACAAAGTCAACTCAACTTAATGCCAACCTGACGACATTATTAATTTAGTTTCCAGTTAACAACTGTTTCGAAGAGGTACTCTATCTAGATTTTAGTTCTATAGTAACATATGATATGGAAATTTCAATTACAATTATGAGATTGGGAGAAGAAGAATATACATGCTAAAAGACGAACTTCAAACCCTTAAAAACAACCCTTAGAGTTAAAATATTGCCAAAAGATTTCTTAGTGCGCCTCTAAAGGGCCAACTGAACATACCTACCAAATTTAAACGGTTTTGGTCCGGTAGATTCTTAGTTATGCGAGTGAGTGAGTCAGTCAGTCAGTCAGTCAGTCAGTAAGTGAGTGCCATTTCGCTTTTATATAATTATATAGAATATAGATATAGATAATTAATCATTACTCCATTCTAGATTACATAGTCGAATTGCACGTATACAAAATTCAAACATTTAAACATTCAAACATTAAGAGAAATGCCGAACCGTCGACTTGAATCTTAGACCTCACTTCGCTCGGTCAACAAGGATAGCAATACCATCACTATAATCAAACACTGCCATTATAACGTGGACCTCACTATAGCAGACTTTGACAAGGAAGGAAATATGCGAGAAAAAATGAATGAAATTGTTTATTCGCCTATGATATCGTGGGAAGAATCTTGTCTGTTTTCCCAGTGTTTGATGATAATCTGTTTAACAAGACCATTAAATGATCAAAGTCTCTAATTATTAGATCACACCGGCTACTCCAGTAATCAAATCAGCAGCAAGAATCTGGTTTTGAAACAAACTGTCGACAAATTGCCTGTCAAAACTAATAATAAATAATCGAGCAAGGCTAGACTATATTTTGTTGCTTCTTTTTAATTACAATGATTAATACTCACTGTTTTATGAGGACGAACATGATAGACCTTAGCGTGAATCTCTCTACTTGATCTGTTTTAAGAGACTGAGTGCCGGTTGCACACAAACCGGTTAAATTTTAATCGTGATTAATTTCACGAGAACCAATCGGTGAAGGCCTCTTAGAAAAGACGGCTTCTCTGATTGGTTCTCGTGAAATTAATGACAGTTAAAATTTAACCTGCTTTTGTACAACTGGACCTGATAATTTAATCTAATTCGATTCTAATTCAAAGTTTTCGGAGTCTGATTAGTCCCTCAATCACCCTGGTAAATTTTCTATCAATTCCCCCACGATTTAAAGGTTAAATAACTCAAATCAAATAAAGTTTTATTGTTCACATCGGCACACATCAAATAATTATAGGCTACATTGAAAGGCAGCAAAATACAAAATGAAAATATTACAGAAAAATTTATTGAATTATAATTAGTATTCAACAGCACTGACATACGGGCAAACAGTGAAAATTAATAGATTTAACATACAACTCATAAAGCTTACTATATATGCAGACATCAACTTCAATACTATTGCAATTTAATCAATAAAATACCACTAGATTTTGTTAACAGGAATATAACTGGGATTTTAAATAGAATCATACAGGAATGGATTGACAGGAATATCTACTTTAAATTAATTTTATGAATAAGAGTTTGAGATACATTCGTGTATGTCTAAATTTTAGGATGTTTAGGATATGATTTAATATTTTTGCTTTTGTTTTGTATTCTTTCTTCTCTTTATTACTATTGTGATTCTATTTTGTATCATGTAATTACAATTGATTCACACCTGCACTCAGGATATCCTTTGCAGGTTGTTATTAAACTTTATTGTCGATAATAATATAGTGTATGTAAATTATGTATCTATTTTGAAGAGACAATAAAGCAATTTCAATTTCAATGAACTAAAAGCAACTGTTAATCTACAATGAAACTTGAATAATCAATTGCTTTCGAAAAACACCGCAACAATAATTAATTCGGTACATACTCTTCTATTATTGAGAGAATGTACCATCATGTATGATGAAAAATAATAATGTAATCAATTACTGCTCACAAAGTGCTTCATGAAGCCCTTGTCCGTGAACAGGAGTTTAAGTTTAATCAGGAAGCGATATAATGCCGGGTCCACACTGAAAAAATGTTCGACATACATGTTCGGCAAACATGTTTGTTGAGGATCTCAGGGACAAACATTTTAAAAAGTTTGGACAATCATTGTTTGTCAAACAAAAAATTACTGTTTCCAAACATTTTTAGTGTTGACAGCTGTAAAACTGCTGTAAAACATAAAACCTGTTCTTCCCACTTAGTTACAAATATTTTGTTTGGTCCACACTGGCCACAGGCAAACATTGTTTGTCAAACATAATAAAATTTGCCCAATATTTTTCAACAAACATGTTTGTCGAACATTTGTTCAGTACAGACACGGCTTGAGAGAAGAAAAGAGCCTACACACACTCACACACACTGTACAATCTTGGATTATATCAATGTTCTACACCTTTTCCAATTTTATTTGAGAAAGTATCAAGTTAATTTGAGAAAGTATCAATTGTATTTGAGAATAGTCAATTGTATTTGGGAAGTCATCACATGTAATAATTGAGAGTAGTGAATTGAATTTGAGAAATCGTCAACTGTAAATGAGAAGATATCAATTGAAAATGAGAAAATTTCCCCATTGACATGTCGTGACTCTTCTGTAGCCTACAGTACAGGTTTGATTTGAGCAGGTTGATTTGATACTGTACTACGTACACAGTATTCCAATTACAATCATAGGCTTTGCATGGGGGAAAATTAATATTTTCAATGGTGAAAGTATTTCCCCTGTACTGTTTACGAATGATTATTTCTATGTATGTATTGGCAATGCGACCTTTGTCTCCATACATTTTGTGAAACATTTCACTTTATGAAGATCAAATTCTCTATGTTTACGGCGCAATTGAACTTTATCATCAATCAATTTAATCTCTTGATCGAACAATTCGGCAATTCTTCACCGGGTTTTTGGGGCTTGAAAATAATGTTTTATTCAAAAACTAAACGTTTTATTGGAATATTAAATATATTATCATATTATTTTATATGAGTACAGTTATGAAAAATATAAATACTGGAAATCATTTCCCAATTATAACTGACAACTTCTCGATTTCAAATCGTATCTTCTCAAATTAAAATGATACTTTCTCAAATAAAAATTACTATTCTCAATTACAAGTGATGACTTCTCAAATACAATTGACTATTCTCATTTACATCTGACGTTTTCTCAAATACAAAATGACTATTCTCAATTACAATTAATACTTTCTCAAATACAGTTGGAAAAGGTGTAGAATAGTCAAATAGTTTGATAATCGATGTTGATTTTCAAGGTGTCAACTGCAAAACTACTCTGTGAACTATCGACTATATATATATATATATATATATATATATATATATATATATATATAGTCGATTTGAAGCTGTGCTGTTCATGTGATTAGATGCAGTGGAGGAGATAATTAGAGGTTGGTTGTTGACAGAAAGTTTCCGCTCAACCAGTCAACAGCTGATCACTATCACCTGTATTGTTTCCCCGTTCCCTAAATGACTGTTTCCTCTCGGGGTGTCAACCATTCACTGCAAACATCACGTGATTCCACAGTGAGATTCTCATGACAAAGTCAGTGTAAATAATAGGACGACGTAGTTGCCAATTTTCTTTCACTCTTCGGAAGGATCCTACTGCACAAAAGCTAAAAGGGTTCAAATTTAGAAGGAAAAGGAATGTAATTCCTTTTGAAGTGAAGAAATACACGAATTAACTAACCTATTTCGGACTATGTGTAACCTTATATCTTAATTTGGGAGAGGAATAGCACAAAGTTACCTTATTTTTTCTCTCCCTATCATTTATGATGATGTACTCGTTGTATATTTATTTATTTATAAAACACTTATTGAAATGGGCTGCTTTTAAATTAATAAAACAAAATAAAACTTGTAGCACCCTTTATTTATTAAAAAAACTTAAAATAGTTGAACAACTAGTTTCGGTTCTAAAACCATCTTCAGGTTCTAAAATAAATAAATAAAGGGTGCTACAAGTTTTATTTTGTTTTATTATTTATTTATTTATTTATCACATTGTGTACAAATACTTAACATGAGGAAAGGCACAACAGGCTCATGCCCAAAACTGTCCCATTTCCAATTTATACTATACTGTCTAAATCAAAATGTTGGTTATGTCACTTTTCAAAATACAATTTACGCTCTTCAATACTCAGATAGAAGAGTAAATTTTGAATGAAATAGGCACTATTAGAGTCTAAAATCAAAAAATCTAGAACAGTAACTTAGTAATTATTCAAAAAGTCTAAATTTTGAATGAAACTAGAAATTCCATTTCAGTGGTCTGAATAGCAAACATAATTTTGTCTCACTTTCAAAATTTCAACAGTTGATAATAAATTTTGAATGAAACTAGAAATTCCATTTCAGTGGTCTGAATAGCAAACATAATTTTGTCTCACTTTCAAAATTTCAACAGTTGATAATAATTTATAATATTATATCGAGTGACCTGTCTGGCTCAGGTCTCGTGTCAGAGTTTTCAGGTTGCAACTGATGAATTTCAGGGCCTCTGAAATGACCTAACGACTGCCTTTTAGGCTTATTAAAGAAACTTATATTTACTTATTCACTTAGGCTTATTAAGAAACTTATTATATTCCCGTGCTGACAAATAATTGTTGAATAGTATCGCTCATCTAGCTGTTTACCCTTTTGTCAATATTTGCAGTAGCAGAAGTCTTCGGGGTGATTTACAGCGTTTAATTGAGATTTTCTTTTAGTTACAATAATATTTTATTCACTTTATCAATACTTATTTTTCTTCTATGTCATCCTTCCCAACCCAATATTATCCAAGATAGGCTACCATTTTGTAATACTCTAAAAATTAATAATTATATGAGAATAGTTGGTAAAGTGTGTTGTCTAGTGTACAGAACTAACGTTAAAATGTCAATACTTTTTAATAAATAAACACTTTTTAATTAATAACAATACTCCTTAAAATTGATAGCCTACAGTACGACGCTACTCTACTAGCTCGAGACTATTTTCATTAGCATAGTAGTGGTAGAGTAGAGTGAGAAGCGGTGGTGGGGGAAGGCAAGTGGTAGAGTACTATCCCACGGTGCTATCCCACTCTACTCCTTAAAAACTAGTACACTACCATGAACGTTTTCATTGGGAAAGTTCACATGATAGTTAGTACTTGCCCAGGGAGCTCTACCAGCAAGGCAAGTGGTAGAGTACTATCTCACCGTGCTATCCCACTCTACTCTACTAAAAACTAGTACTCTACCATGAACGTTTTCATTGGGAAAGTTCACATGATAGTTAGTACTTGCCCAGGGAACTCTACCAGCAACTCTACTAATGAAAACCAGCCTATAGAGAAACGGGAAACTGAAACGGATATTCGTTTGTCTCTGATTAATCAAAATTAAATCCAAATAATGCCCGGTTTATTCATATTTGGGATTGGTGCATTCGTTGGTCAACTCACCTTTATCGATTATCTATTTTTCGATTAGCGACTGCATCATCGAGACGGAAAGATTCTTTGACCCCGGTCACGGTTGCCCCAGAGAAAGAGACAGAGATAGACATACAGACAGACAAAAAGACAGACAAAGACAGAACGAACGGGTGAAGGACGAGATGAAAAAGGAAGAGAAGAGTGTTATGACGCGGGTGGCCTGGCCTAACCTCACAGCTGGAACTAGTCTGACCAGCCGAGAGAGATGGGAGCTGCTGAAAAGTGGGTGAGTGAGTGAAATAGTGTCAGAGTGAGGAAAAGGGTCAAGAAAGATGTCTGAGTTCTAACCGTACCTGAACTCTACGGTAACCGTTTCTTTCCTTATAAGCACTAGTCAGCACCCCTCCCCCGCCATACAATTCATACACTACTCTTATTTTCTACTCTAACAACGTTGCCGATCTCTGTCTTGCAATGCCTTCTATAAACGGTAGCTGATAAGGTTTATTGATTAATAAAAACAATATAAAAACCTTGTAGTACACTTCATTATTAAAAACTTTAAAATGAAGTTTATAACAAGGTTTTTATATATATTTATTTATTTACTTATTTATTTATTTATTTATTTATTTATTTATTTATTTATTCGTGGACAGAATCACAAATCATATAAATATGATTAAGAAGGAACAACAGGCTTGGCCCAAATCTATTCCATTCTTAAATTGTTTTCATCAATTTGTACAAAAGAAGCCAATGTGAGTGAAGTTTTTTATGTCTATTGATCCTATTATAATTAAGCGAGCAATTTCTGTATTTTTATATCTGGTTATTTATGTTCAACGGATCTCGAAAACGACTCTAACGATTTTCACGAAATTTGGAACAAAGTAGGTTTAGGATATAAAAATTCTATTGCACTAGGTCTCATCCTTGGGAAAACTCGCTGAACGACATCAAAAGGATAATTCATCCTTGGCTGAAACAGCTGAGACTTTCATCGTCTGTGAATAGTAAAAAAGTGATTGAGCGAGTGAGTATGTGAAAAATCAAAATATCGCATCCCCGAAATTCATAAGATGACCTATAGCCAGCTGTGGAATATAACACGATCATTTTAGAGAATTGTGTTCTGTTTATCAATAAATAAAAATAACGAGCGAAACTCGGTGACCCGATATTGTAATATCAACGGTTCATTCTCGTTTAAAATAATCAATTTTATTCAACAAGAAATTATATTTTTCAATAATTTCTTATTGAATTTTTATAATTAAGATAAAATATTTTGGTAATTAATCACTAGTAGTTCTGTGAACAGTAGACCTCACGCAGTATTCTCATCCACAAGTAGGCTTGAAACTAACTGATTGAAACTATAGACCTTATGGAAATACAGCAATCTGGCTTCTCCACACATCTGTGTAATCACCTGTCAGCTGATTTATGATGAGTAATTCTATAGTCTGATTTTTACTCTAATATTGGCGTATGAAGGAGGCTCCTTTTTCCTTTTATATTATCCTTGAAATGCAAAATTTCTAAAAACCTTGTATATACGTCGACGCGCAATTAAAAAAAGAACATACCTGTCAAATTTCATGAAAATCTATTACCGCGTTTCGCCGTAAATGCGCAACATATGAACATTCAAACATTTAAACATAAAGAGAAATGCCAAACCGTCGACTTGAATCTTAGACCTCACTTCGCCCGGTAAATTAAATCTACAGAGCAAAGGGAGAAAGAGATAGCGCTATACGTTTTGTTGAATGATATAGACAAGGATAACAATACCATTGCTAATCAAACACTGCCATTATAACGTGGACCACACTATATAACGTATCGTTATAGACATGTTCGAGAATTTGAGATAATACTGAAAAAGTAGAAAACTAGAAAAAGCCAGGGCAAACTGGAACAGTAGAAATGAAAAACATCTACTGACCACTCCTTGATATCACTTTCACCTAAAAATAAAAGTAAGGCACAAACTGATCCTTTCAGTTGACAAGTAGTCTCATTCTGCGCTCTCCGTCATAACGATATTGTATTTAGTCTATAGTGAGGTCCTCGTTATAATGGCAGTGTTTAATTAGCAATGGTATTGCTTTCCTTGTCTATCATTCCACAAAGTCGATAACGCTTATTCTTTCTCGTTTTGCTCTGTTGCTAGATCGTCTTTCAACAATGTAGAATTAACCATTAATTAACAAAATATTCCATTTCGATTATAGAATTTCATTGTGAAATCATTGAAAAATATAATTTTAAGCTTGATAAAATATGATTGAATATTTTAAACGAGAATGAACAGTTAATATCAATAAACCTGTATCAGCAATGTAGAATTATCGACGTATGAATCTTGAGATTTCTGCTCAAACTGTAACTGTTTGCAAGGCCAATTGTTAGATTTCGTCTCATATTTTAGCCAGTCTTATGGTCGTCCATCTTGTTTTTGTAATATTTGAATCTACCGCTGCTACAGTCCACGGACAACATTCTCACCTGTCATGCGATCTCTGACGTCACAGTTTCATTGATCGCTTGATCGATAGTAGCGCTAGTTGTCGTCTGCTTCTTTCAATGTTTTCCAGTTTAATATTCGTCTATAAGTATTTTGAATTGTATTTTCATTGTTTTTGAACCTCCATTGGTATACTTCAACAGTCACATCAACCTCAACACCTTCAGTTCGCTTAATATCGATTTTATATTTTCACTTCATTCGTTGAGTTTGTGTACATGACTACCGATCACGTCATGTTTCCGCTATGGGCAGTTCCTGTTCCTTCAACCAGCTTGCAAGAAGCATCACTCTCTTTGTACAGCTATACGATGTAACATCTTAGTTTCACGCGTCCATCTTTGGAAAACTTTATCCATTTTCATCATTCATTATGTCCTAGTTTGTGTGCTTATTTGATAACCATTCAACGCATTTATCATCAGTGAACGTTTTTCAACCATAATTTCTATGAATTTAACTTACCTTTCGGGACTTTTCTACTAAGCGTCCTTTTGCAAATCACGCCATGCTTTCTGCGTACAACGTTTTCAATTATTCATCACATTAGTATCATGAACTGTAAGTAATTTTAACATGAATTCCACATGAGCTTTCAACAATCCTCAATATGAACTTTTGATTTATTATTTATCACTTCAATTTTACTGAGCATCAGTACACATTTTTTTAGCGGTTACATTCATTCATCTTGTATGCTCATAGGAGATACATTTTCAACTTGGGAAGTCTTGTGCAAGTGCAGCTTACCTTATTCAACATTTCAACTCAGGAAATTTGCGCAAGTGTAGTTTGCCTTTCATTGTCAACCGCTACTCATTTTTTATTTTATAACTCATCAGTTATTTAGTCAAACTTTGTCAATCTCAATTCTTACTGATGCCAGTGATTTCATTCGTCAAGAACATTTTATCTCTTTTTTCAAATATTTATTCACTGCAATTACATCAACTTTAGGACATAACTTCAAACATTAAATTATTCTACTTAACTCATGGTGGAACTTTTCTTCCAATTAACATTCAACCAGTGAAACTCATTCAATTTGTGAAGTGCCCATTCGTCGTTATATTCATTATCAATTTTGATATTGGAACAGTCTCAACTTTCAATATCTCAACGTATTCAAGTCAAGTTCTCTTCCGCATCGGTCACCGTTTATCAGGATATAATCAAGATATCTTCATCGTTCAACTTCTATTAGCCCAGCAGCTGTCTGCAACTACAATGTACTTGACAGGAGTCAAGTTCCATCCTCGGATTTTGAGTCACCGTAGGTCTATCACTTCGGCAACACATCATTAATTATTCAGGGAAGTCTTATTCTATTATTCACATTTTTGTACTTACCCTCTCAGAGGCACTGTGTTTACTGGTAGTCTTCATCCCATCATTTTGTTCCTGATTAACTTTTATTCCTAAATAATAACTATTTAAATACTATCAATCATTCAATTTTTATTTTCTATATTATTATTACTTATATGTTCTACATATAGTAATATTCCCCATGTTACTTGACATGCTTTAAGCTGTCATTTCCCAGCCCGCTTATGTAATACAATATGCTGAGCTTCGTCTCCTTCAATATTGTATTTGGTATTTTTCAACCTTTTCCATTTTAATTATTAATCGAACCTTCAGTTCTGGACAGACTTTCTGCTCCTTCTGCTTACATTATAGCCAAGTTGCTATATTTGTCCTCTTTCAGTGTTACATAGTCAACAGCTTGAAAGCTTCAGGTACGATTGGATTCTACCTAAACTGAATTCCTAGTTTCATTTTTTGTGAAATTAGGTAATGGTTCATATTCATATAATTTTTTGTACTTTCATACCTTTAAGATTACTAAGAATTTTGCAGGACTTTTATCTAGGAGTTTTGTCTCTTGACTGTTTTTATTAGTCAGGTTAAGATTCTCATATTTACTATCATTTTTCAAGTATTCTAAATTTTATTCATTTTAAACATTGCTAAATTTTGTACGTTCAATTCAATCATTACTCATTGTCATTATTGTTCTATTATTAGTTTCAGCATCAATATACTCTTTTGTGTATTTCAACATTAACATTGATTTCCCAACTTTATCTTTGTATTACTCAATCTTTTGCGCTCACAGAGGTAACATCATTTTGAAACATTGTATCAGTATTCTTAAACGTACTAGCAAAAAGTCTAGGTACAATAAACAACTTGAGTGCATTCCTAATTCTTTTTATTTTAATTACAACTACATTAATTTTAAGCATTCCAATAGTTACATTCAAATATCAGCATTACATACGGATAATAAGAAACTTATTATCTATCATTCTTCAATTATTAGTCATCATTATTGCACTACTTTTGTGCATTCTACTTGTGCTCAGACGCACAGTAAACCAGAGGTATTTTTTCGGATCTACACATTCAAGGTTTGTAAATCCGCTCATAGCAAATGATGAAAAGCTGTCAGTGCCTAGATCAGATATAGATCTCATCTATACACTTTCACACAGTCCACTACTTTGCAGATCGGCCTTACAACCCGATCTACTGACAGTCAACAGCCAATTCTTTTAGATACATTTGTTAAAAGTGGACTCGCTTACAATTTTTGCACATTTTGAAAATAATTTTCTCTACTTTCTTCTCCAATACTTCCCTTTTCTACTCCTCTTCACCCTTTCATTCCTTACTTTTATACCCTCCACCTGCCTATTACATGGAAAACCATGGTTGGCTAGGTATTTTTCCACCTTTCTCTATTTTCAGCACATCCCGCCATGAAGCCTGTTTTGTATTTTATTAGAAATTTATTTTTGATTGTGATTTTTTGTGTTTTGATTTCTCTAATGTATATTGTATAGTGTTGATTTGAATAAAATTATTGATTGAATAATAGTAATTAACAAAATGAATATGGATAAATTAGTAATAAAGATTACTTATTACGGCACCGTCTATAGAAGGCATTGACAAGACAGAGGATCGGCAACGCTGGTCTCCTATCTTTCTCCACTGCCATTATAACGTGGACCTCACTATCTATCTATCTATATATATAAAAGCGAAATGGCACTCACTCACTCACTCACTCACTCATCACTCACTCACTCACTCGCATAACTAAAAATCTACCGGACCAAAAACGTTCAAATTTGGTAGGTATGTTCAGTTGACCCTTTAGAGGCGCACTAAGAAATCTTTTGGCAATATCTTAACTCTAAGGGTTGTTTTTAAGGGTTTAAAGTTCGTCTTTTAGCATGTATATTCTTCTTCTCCCAATCTCTTATTATAATTGAAATTTCCATTCATATGTACTATAGAACTATAATCTAGATAGGAGTACCTCTTCGAAACAGTTGTTAACTGGCACTAAATTAATAATTTTGTCAGGTTGGCATTAAGTTGAGTTGACTTTGTTAGGTTGGCACCAAGTTGAAGATTTAAATGCATTTATCGAGGAAAAATTGATTGGGCACTGCTACTTCAATCCTGGGAATATAATATTACTAGCCGTCAGGCTCGCTTCGCTCGCCATATCCGTTTAGCCAGACGTTTAGTCTGGACCCCCGACTGGATTGTCCTAACATGATAAAAATGCAGGCGAGCGAAGCGAGCCTGCTAATCTCATTCTTGGACAATCCAGTCGGGGGTCCAGGGGGCGGAGCCCCCTGGCTAGACGGATATGGCGAGCGAAGCGAGCCTGACGGCTAGTAGTCTATATATATGGAGCACTTATTGCTTTGGATAATTGCACAGTATTGAATATGAAGTAAATACAATTTAAGATAACGTAAAAAAGGTACCTAAATAATCATTCAAGCTAACAAAAATAAGATACAAAATATGCATTTTAGTTATGAAAATTCATTATGAAATCAATGGAAAATATGATTTCTTGCTTGATCTATATATATAAAAGCGAAATGGCACTCACTCACTGACTGACTGACTCACTCACTCACTCACTCACTCACTCACTCACTCGCATAACTAAAAATCTACCGGACCAAAATCGTTCAAATTTGGTAGGTATGTTCAGTTGGCCCTTTAGAGGCGCACTAAGAAATCTTTAGGCAATATTTTAACTCTAAGGGTTGTTTTTAAGGGTTTAAAGTTCGTCTTTTAGCATGTATATTCTTCTTATTCCAATCTCTTAATTATAATAAATTGAAATGTCCATACCATATGATAATATAGAACTATAATCTAGAGAGAGTACCTCTTCGAAACAGTTGTTAACTGGTAACTAAATTAATAATTTTAAGGGTTGGCATTAAGTTGAGTTGACTTTGTTAGGTTGGCACCAAGTTGAAGATTGAAATGCATTTATCGCGGAAAAATTGATTGGGCACTGCTACTTCAATCAGAGCTATTCCTGGGAATATTATATTATACTAGCCGTCAGGCTCGCTTCGCTTGCCATATCCGTTTAGCCAGACGTTTAGTCTGGACCCCCGACTGGATCGTCCTAACATATGATCGTCAATGAGAAATGCAGGCGAGCATATTACAAATGAGCATATTACCTATTACAAATGAGAAATGCAGGCGAGCGAAGCGAGCCTGCTGATCTCATTCTTGTACGATCCAGTCGGGGGTCCAGGGGGCGGAGCCCCCTGGCTAGAAGGATACGGCGAGCGAAGCGAGCCTGATGGTTAGTCTACATATATTTTCAATAATGACTATACAGAGTACAAATTTAGTTTCGCTTGACGTTATATGTAGAACAGTGTCATGGTGTCAACGTCAACCGTCAACCGCTCGCCGTCTTCAATGAAGAAAAGCAGTGAGAGGACAGATCTGGTTTCTTGCTTGCCACTTGTTTTGTCGCTTCTCAATCATTAACGTGCGTCTTTTCCTTCTCCAATTTCCTGCCACCTTTTTAATAGAAATTTTCTCTCTTCATATTTTTCTCATAACTGAGATTCTGCTCAGTACTGTGATATGCCACTGTGATCCATATTTTGTATCTTATTTTTGTTAGCTTGAGTTATTATTTTGTTACCTTATTGAAATTTAAATTTAAATTTCATTTGCCAAATAATTTTACAGACATTACTACAGTCAAGAAATAATAACAATAATGGAGCTGACAAGAGTACCAAATTTTTACTTTCCTTGCCCTATTACCATAGGTAAGGAAAGTATTGCTTTCCGAAAAAAATAAGGTACCCCAATTTCTAAATTTCTATACGTTTTAAGGTCCCCTGAGTCCAAAAAACTGGTTTTTGGGTATTGGTCTGTATGTGTGTGTGTGTGTGTGTGTGTGTGTATGAGTGTATGTGCGTCTGTGTACACGATATCTCATCTTCCAATTAACGGAATGACTTGAAATTTGGAACTTAAGGTCCTTTCACTATAAGGATCCGACACGAACAATTTCGATCAAATGCAATTCAAGATGGCGGCTAAAACGGCGGAAATGTTGTCAAAAACAGGGGTTTTCGTGATTTTCTCGGAAACGGCTCCAACGATTTTGATCAAATTCATACCTAAAATAGTCATCGATAAGCTCTATCAACTGCCACAAGTCCCATATCTGTAAAAATTTCAGGAGCTCCGCCCCATCAATGCAGATAGATTCCCAATTATCAGGCTTCAGATACAATTGAAACAAAAAAAAATCAAGTGGAGTAGATTGAGCATGAAAATCTCTACAATTAATGTTCAGTAACATTTCCACCTAAAATTGAAAATAAGCTTTAAATTCGAGAAAATGTGATTATTCAATTGCAAATTATTGTTGATTCTATTAAATCATTCACTATGGAGAGATAGCAGACCTCATGTATGTCTCCAGCGTTATTGCCCTGTCACCAGCTGGCCCAAATCTTTGAATAGTAGACTTGAGATGCGCGGGAACACTAGCGTCAGGTGATCAATTTTCATAACGGCAAGGAAAGTTGTGTGAGTGCGCCACACCAGATTTTTTAAGTTCACAGTACAATATGTAATTATCAAGATCATGTGATAATATTAAGCAAATTAATAATAAAATTTTGGCTCTACTGGCAAAAGTAACACTTGAACGCCAGTAGTGAGTTCAATTAAAAAGTAATTATATAATATTTAGATTAGATTAGTACAAACAATACAATGATCGGAAAAGAAAAAATTATATTGTGTACATGTACAAGAACAGAAGAGTACTAGTTTAAAAAATTGAGTTGTTAATAAACGAAATTAACAGAAGTAGAATAAAAATAATATGAGAATAGAAAGAACATTGACAACTAACAAAGTAATCAAGTAATATTGAAAGAGATGTTTGTTCTCGCCCATTTATCAATTTCATTTTTCAGGTTTTTGAGAAAGGACTGGTAATAAAATGAACTGGGATTTTATTTGCAAAGAATTCCATGAAATACTGAAGCTGATGTTTATTGACTGTCAATCTAAAAAATGATCTATTATATAAGTTGTTCACTCTTGGGCGTAAATTGTGTGGGTTCGCATTGTATTTATATTATAAACTAAGCAACTTCTAATTATACAGAGTTGATGAAAATATAATGATGGAAACAGCTTAATATTTCTACTACAAGAATAATATTGACAGTAGGTTTCATTGGGGTTCCTATTTGAAATTGCTCTTCAAAAATAACTATGTCGTTTAAACATCTTTGTACCACATAATATGAATCTAAATTCATACTAGTAGTTCTGTGAACAGTAGACCTCACGCAGTATTCTCATCCACAAGTACCTGATTGAAACTAAAGACCTTATGGAAATACAGCAATAGACTGGCTTCTCCACACATCAGTGTAATCACTTGTCAGCTGTTTTATAATGAATAATTCTATAGTCTGATTTTTACTCTAATATTGGCGTATGAAGGAGGCTCCTTTTTCCTTTTATATTATCCTTGAAATGCAAAATTTCAAAAAACCTTGTTGACCGAGCGAAGTGAGGTCTAAGATTCGAGTCGACGGTTTGGCATTTCTCTTAATGTTTAAAGTTTATATGTTGTGCATTTACGGCGAAACGCGGTAATAGATTTTCATGATATTTGACAGGTATGTTCCTTTTTTAATTGCACGTCGACGTATATACAAGGTTTTTGGAAATTTTGCATTTCAAGGATAATATAAAAGGAAAAAGGAGCCTCCTTCATACGCCAATATTAGAGTAATTAAAAAAGACGTGCAATTAAAAAAGGAACATACCTGTCAAATATCATGAAAATCTATTACCGCGTTTCGCCGTAAATGCGCAACATATAAACATTTAAACATTAAGAGAAATGCCAAACCGTCGACTCGAATCTTAGACCTCACTTCGCTCGGTCAATAAATTTTCTATAAAATAGAATAACAACTAGCTTCGGAGGTTCAATCCATTTTCAAGGTTTTCTTGAAATAAAATGAATTTTTCTTACTATATCCGTTTCTAACTCTTGTTACGTTCAGTTTGCGCAAATGTTGAGATCCCTTTGATACCAGGTTTGTGGGTTTGTGAGTGACAGAAGAACTTCAGAATTTTTATTTACTTTCTATTTACACACTTGTTCTCTATTTACTTACTAAGAGAGACAAAAACACAGGATGTTCAACACTGTACGTTGTCCTCTCCTTCCAACTCCCAAATTACAGTTCGTGTCTCGGAATTATATATTACAGGCTTCTCTCGGCCTGGTCTTGCCATTGTCATCAGTGTTCATCCATGTATTTCTTTCTGTTCACTGCCTGCCTTCATTCCATTCACATGGGTCCGGTTTGCTTACTTTTGTTAACGAAAGCCTCTCTTTCTAAACGAGAAAAGAACACTGTTCCCCTGGTTTCTAGTGAACTGTTTCTCTATAGTGAGGTGCACGCTCAGTAAAGAAAGATAGGACACAACAGCGTTACCAATTCTCTGCCTTGTCACTGCCTTCTATAGAGGGAAGTTGATACGGTATATATGATGTATTTTTCATATTAATTAATATATTGCATTGGACATTGGAATACACTCAGGGCCGTTTGCACAGTGTAAGTTTAAGCTAAAGCTTAAACCAAATCTGGATTTTTTTTTGTTTAAACTAAAATTCCGTTTGCACAGTATCAGTTTAAAATCTGTATTGAGTTTAAACTCTGGGAAAGTTTAAACCTCCAAAGCAGGAGGTTTAAACCAAATAATTTGGATTAACTTGACATCTGTAAAGAATGATGGGGAAACAGCTTATAGTAAATTATTTTTGACGGTGTTTTTAATGCTTCTGTAGACGATAATTATTATTGATTTAGGTTATAGTGAATTATTATTTGAATGTAAAAATAATTGTAATGGAGGAATTGATAGAAGTTTTTAATGCGATTGATGAAGATGACTGCGAAGAAATTTTGAAACTGAGAAAAATTGGGCAAAAAACAAATAATTTAAATTTCTGGGATAGAGAATTTTTTTAACGGTTTTGCTTGAGTACAGCAACTGCCAATTTAGTATTTTGATTGAATAAACCTCTTGATAGAAAATAAGACAATTTTTAACAGTGGTCTTCGATTGGAAAACATTGTTTTTAATAACACATAAAGAGATATATTGCTTTCGAGATATTCTAATAAACGAGAAGACCATAGTAGATTCAAGCGTAACAAAATAAGTTTTTTATCTTACATTCTAAAATATATTTTCTTATATTATCAACTAAACATGAGTTTTTAAGGAATTTATTGATCGCTTTTCACTTTTAGAACCGTACAGCTACAACTCTGTGGATTTGAACAAGAACAAGAAAATACTAAAATAGTAGCTACATAACCTCAAATTACTGATGGTTTGTAAACAAATAACAAATTTCCTGTAAAAACAGCCTTCCTAATACAGTATTATAAACGATGACATTCTATTACCAACTTAACGCTAAACTAGTTTTTTTAAACTGGATTAGTAAATGCACTGAGAAAACTGATTTAAGTTTAAACTTTCGGATTAACTTAATCGAGTTTAGCAATCTATACTGTGCAAATGGCCCTAAATCAGTTACGAAATGTCAAAGTGGATGAAAGTTCAAAATACAGGGTGACATAGAATAACGGGAACTTTTAAAAACGCCATAAAGCATTAGCCCTTAGACTACCAACGGGAAAATATGTCCCAGCAGAAATGACCAACCTCAGACTACAACTGGGACAATACGTCCCAATAGAAGTTCATCGAATCCCAGTGGGTGAATAGATCATCTAAACTACACAGTAATGAATCCCAGCGATAGTCTAGGGTCTATTCTGTAAAAATACAACAGCTGTTTAGAACTATCTGATCGCCATATTATGTGTGAATTGAGGTTATATTGTGGTTAAATTTATGCTCTCATGCATGCATGTGTCAGATGCTGGTTTTGCTGAATGAAGCTGTTCTAATGTGATTTGCAGTGTCATTTTGAGTTGAAAGTAAAGCCAGGTTTAGACGCTCAAGCCATTTACTCAAACTGGCTTGCGCAAGCCAAATTTGCGCAAAACGAGCGAAATAGATTCTTCCGTTCACACGCTCAGTTCAGTTGTGCAATGTAACTGTTCAACGTACCATAAATGCGGTACATAAATATCGTCTTCTCCGGCACATGATTTCTGAAGCAACCAATTTTTTCAATTCTTTCCTGTACGCAGTGCGTAGAGTTGATTTTTTTCACAACAGTCTCCCTGTCAGCTTTCTTGTCGAATGATCGGCATTTTGCTATTAATGCATCAGAAGAATGGGATTTAGCATTGCGGTCACTATATTCTTTGGACTCAATTGCCAAAGACAAGGAAACGATTCATAAACTTCTATGAACTCACTCAAAAACTCTTTTTCATTTGCCATAAGAACTTAGTTATTAATTATTATGAAATACTAATATATAGACACTACCTATAATTATGATACACTTGAGAACTAGCAATAATAATATTAGCATGAAAAACTATAATCAGTAATAATAAATAAAAATCACGAGACAGTCAATAAGTCAAACTAGAGGTTAATTTGAAGTTAGGATTCGCGTGCGCATGCGCGAAAACGTAGTTTTGGTGCGACAGATTGCGCAAACGGCTTGAACAGTGTTTAAATGCTCATTCCAATACTCCAACCGCAAGCCGATTTTCTGTCAGAACAGAATTTGCTCAAGCCAGATTTTTTGGCTTGCGCAAGCCTCAAGCCAACGTTCACACGCACAAATTCAACTGCGCAAACTGGCTTGCGCAAGCCAGTTTGAGTAAATGGCTTGAGCTGTCAACCGGCTTAAGTAAATAACTTCATATAATGTCAATAATATCATGTGAAATTGATATTGCAAAGATTTACTAAATTCTATTAATTTTATCGTGTTTTTGTATTGGGACATATATCCAATGGTAAAAATCTGGTTGTGGCGCACTCACACAACTTCCTTGCCGTTATGAAAATGATCACTGACGCTAGTGTTCCCGCGCATCTCAAGTATACTATTCAAAATTTGAGCCAGCTGGTGACAGGGCAATAACTCTGGGACACACATGAGTCTGCTATCTCTCATATGAATGATTTAATAGAATCAACAATAATTTGCAATTGAATAATCACATTTACTCGAATTAAAAGCTTATTTTCAATTTTAGGTGAAAATGTTACTGAACATTAATTGTAGAGTTTTCATGCTCTCAATCTACTCCACTTGATTTTTTGTTCAAATTGTATCTGAAGCTGATAATGGGAATCTATCTGATTGATGGGCGGCGCTCCTGAAATTTTTACAGATATGGACTTGTGGGCAGTTGATAGAGCTTATCGATGACTATTTTAGGTATGAATTTGATCAAAATCGTTGGAGCCGTTCCGACGAAAATCACGAAAAACCCTGTTTTGAACGCATTTTAGCCACCATCTCGAATTGCATTTGATCGAAATTGTTCGTGTCGGATCCTTATAGTGAAAGGACCTAAGTTCCAAATTTCAAGTCATTCCGTTAATTGGGAGATGAGTATCGTGTACACAGACGCACATACACTCATACACACACACACACACCACACACACACACACACACACACAGACCAATACCCAAAAACCAGTTTTTGGATCAGGGGACCTTGAAACGTATAGAAATTTAGAAATTGGGTACCTAATTTTTTCGGAAAGCAATACTTTCCTTACCGATGGTAATAGGGCAAGGAAAGTAAAATTCGTTATTTGGTATTTGACGGGACAAGCTCATAGACCCTATTTGGTAGTCTAAGGTTTAAGGGTTAAGGTATGTCTAAGGTAGTCTAAGGTTTAAGGTAAAGGAAAAGTAGGGAGTGATATAATATATTGAATTGAAATGCCATGGGATCTAGACTTGAATTTATTGAGACATGGAAAGTTGGAAAATACCCATAACGCGGATTCCATTGTGAACTTAAGATCTCGTCGTAAGAATCCGATGAAGATTTCATGTCGTGAATAAATACATACTGAGTGGATTTTGTTGGATTCGTAGAGGAAATCTGCCCAGAAAAGTTGGTTTGGTTTTACTAGCTTTACAGCAATAGAAGTCCCTTCTCAGGAAGAAAGAGAGAGATTTATTGAAGTCAAGAAATGAATGCAAAGGATAGAATGTGGATCAGGCCTTTGGGAAGTGGAAAATGATTGCAGTTTACATCAACAAATGTGTTGGAATGATGTATCTCTGATTGAATAACGAATTAATCTATCGTATTATATTAAGCGAGCAATTTCTGTATTTATATATCTGGTTATTTATTGGTTATATATATAATAGGTTAATATATAAAGATTCGATTGATTCTAGGTCTCATCCTTGGGGAAAACTCGCTGAACGACAGGATAATTTATCCTTGGCTGAACAGCGTGGATAGTAAAAAAGTGAAAATGTGGAAAATCAAAATATCGCATCCCCGAAATTCATAAGATGTGAAATATAAAAACGATCATTTTAGAGAAGTGTGTTCTATCTATATATATAAATGCGAAATGGCAGTCACTCACTGACTGACTGACTGACTACTCACTCACTCACTCACTCACTCGCATAACTAAAAATCTACCGGACCAAAAACGTTCAAATTTGGTAGGTATGTTCAGTTGGCCCTTTAGAGGCGCACTAAGAAATTTTTTGGCAATATTTTAACTCTAAGGGTTGTTTTTAAGGGTTTAAAGATCGTCTTTTAGCATGTTATTCTTCTTCTCCCAAACTCTTAATTATAATTGAAATTTCCATATCATATGTTACTATAGAACTATAATCTAGATAGAGTACCTCTTCGAAACAGTTGTTAACTGGCAACTAAATTAATAATTTTGTCAGGTTGGCATTAAGTTGAGTTGACTTGTTAGGTTGGCACCAAGTTGAAGATTTAAATGCATTTATCGCGGAAAAATTGATTGGGCACTGCTACTTCAATCCTGGAAATTATATACTAGCAGTCAGGCTCGCTTCGCTCGCCATATCCGTTAGCCAGCCGTTTAGTCTGGACCCCCGACTGGATTGTCGACATATGATAAAAATGCTCAAATGAAAAATGCAGGCGAGCGAAGCGAGCCTGCTGATCTCATTCCTGGACGTTCCAGACGGGGGTCCAGGGGCGGAGCCCCCTGGCTAGACGGATATGGCGAGCGAAGCGAGTCTGACGGCTAGTCAATAAATAAAAATAACGAGCGAAGCTCGGTGCCCCGATATTAGAAAATAATAAGACAAGGGTTGTGTTGTTCGATTTTTCGCATCAAAACATGTCAACTTGTGAATTGCATGCCGGAAAAACGGGAATGATTTAGATCTCCAAATTTTGCACATAGATTCTAAAAATATCAATCTCGTGCACCTCTAAGCCCAAATTTCAAATTCCTTTCTACATTTTTCAGAATAATTGTTCAAATTCCATCCATAAGACATGAATACATATCATATAGAGCTATAATCCAGAGAGACTACCTCTTCGAAACAGATGGTTAAAATTGGCAACTAAATAAATAGCCAATCCAGTTTTATCAGGATGGATTTAAGATGAGGAAGGTTTCTTAACAAGATTTAAGTTCTATCAATTTATTAGGTTAGCACCAAGTTGAAGAACTTATCTATACTATAATAAAGGAAAGAACTGGCTTATACACGTACGGGATATGAAAATCATGTTTCACGCATCATCACATCTGAACTACTGGACTGATTAACTTGAAATTTTGCATATAAATTCTTAATTAACCGATGATGTTTATAGGTCTACTTACAATCCTACAAGATTTCATTACATCAAGCTTTCAGTTTGTCAAGTTTTTGAATAGACCCTTGCGGAGCTTGGTTTTCCTGCTAGTAGATAATAATATTCAAATGCAACAAACTTAATCTAAATACTGAAATAATTCCAGAGCGAAAGACTGGAAACTGTTTGATCTTGTAACATTCTATGAGAAAATAATCCTCTAAAATGTCCAATAGTTATTGAAGAAATTATCCAGTACATTGGACTGGATTGATCTGGTATCATTCTATAGAAAATAATCCTCTAAAATGTAAAATGTCCAATACTAATTTGAAGAAATTATCCAGTACATTGGACTGATAAAAGATTTTCAATTAATCATAATGAACTAATAGTATGAAAATTATGATTTGATATTACCAGTCGGAGAAATGACTTGAAGCAGTGAACATACCTGCAAAAGAAAGATCATTGATATAATTGACATACGAAGAAAGATAACACACAATGAGACAAAAATCAGTTTTGTGACTCAATCCCACATTTGTATACTAAGAATAGATATTAACTGTAAATAGTTATTTGTGCAACTAGTGCGCAAAGTGACAGTTTGCTGCACCGAAAGAAACGTTACGCCCGAGCGGAGGCGAGGCCCGAATGGTTTGTTGAGTGCAGCAGAGGAACTTTGCGCACATATTTCACATTAAGTTTTCTACAGTTACCATTGAATATGAAAAGTGGGTAATTATGGGTAAAATTGCCTGAAATCCATCAATGTTTTTCTGTGTAATTTTTTATTGATAAAAACCTTAATCCTAAAATCCTAAAGTCCTCGTTGTCCTTGGTTATAATATATAATGAATAATAATTAGCGCGTTGTGCTTGGTTGCACCTCTGCTCACTATAGCAGCCACAGCAGTCACTGTTACCAACTTCATTTTGATTTTGCTGCACTGTGGCTCCATATAACCTACTAAGTATTTTGCGTTGCCATGTTGCAAATCTGGAGTGCAGAAAAATTTTTCCAACTAGAGCGGAGAAGTGATTCTTTGCGTTCTGTAATCAGTGCAGCAATGGCCACTTTTCAACGTAACTGTAGGAAAAATATATAATAGATGTTAATAGATATCAACTGTAAGATAGATATTAATATCGGGGACCGAGCTTCGCTCTGGAGTACAAAAGCATGTAAAATTTATTACGAAAGAAGAAATTATAATAACATTCATACAGAAATGTTCCATCTAATCACAGTAAATCGAGATTAATTCCCAGAGGAATGCAAAAATTCCCCTCACAAAGGCCCAGTTGCAAAAGAGCCAGTTAAATTTTAATCCTGATCTACTTCACGTGAACCATATCAGAGAAGACCGTTTCAAAAAGATGGATCTACTGAGATTAATCAGGATTAAAAATAACCCAGCTTTTTTGCAACCGGCACTAAGTAGGCCTACCTGATTGAATGATTACAAAAGTTCAACAGCTGAGTCATAATTTTGACACAGTCCCACACACATGAACTCGCTCACTCACTTCCATCACCAACAGACGACGAAATAATTATTATCAGATGTTTTTCCAAGGATGAATGAAAATTATCCTTTTAATGTCCTTCAGAAAGTTTCTCAGGGATGAGACCTAGTGCAATCGAATCATTATATTGAATGAAAAAGACTAAGAAATTGTCAAAAAAACCACTGATTTATTGATAAGTAGAAAGAACGGTTTCGGTTATTACACCATTGTCAATCTCTGATAACTAAAACTAAATACAAGAGCAGCAGAATTTATACTAGTAGGCGTGTACTGCTATGGTCAGGGCATGAACGCTGCCATTGGCCTAGCTAGACAGTCTCTCCACTCAACGGTGTGACAAAATGGCGGCTTAAGCAACTGAATCGCATGATAATAAAATTTACTTTCGTACAAATAAGAACCAGAGTCTTTTCATTCGATATGAATAATTACCACAATATCAACTTCTAAACTACACAAAAAGTGAATCTTATTTATAAACCTACTATGTCTGAATTCATGAGAACGTTAGAGCCGTTTTCGAGATCCGGTGAAGTTACAAACACTAAACATCACAGTAACAGAAGTTATCTCGTTTAATAGTATAGGATAAGCATTCATGCACAAGGATGGAAACTTAGAAGGGGAGAATAATAAATCATTATATTTTCTTCATCTAACAGTGCGAACCTTTTTTTACCGTATTCACTTCACTTTAACTTTACAATATATTTCTACATAATTTGTTTATTTCCTGAGAAGGCATTCACAGTACGAATGAAATAAAAGGTTTTACTTATTCAGTATTATTTTTGAAAATAAGTAAGGAATGAACATTTTGTGAAGTGAACAACTACAAGACTGACTATTTTGATTATGTGTAACCTTATCTAAATTTGGGAGAGGAATAGCACAAGGCTACCTTATATTTCTTCCTCCCTATCATTTTAATGATGTACTCGTTGTATGAAGCTATCATTTTAATGATGTACTTATTGTATGAATCAATAGAGAATAAAGAGTCATTTATTCAAAGAACGACGAGCTGGAAAAGTTCAAATTCAATACACGGTTCAACTATAATTATTAATAATAATTCGCTAAGTAGACTTGTGCAAGGTTTTAATAATGTTTTGGTAGTTCGAAATAGAAAATAAATACTGTAATGGAAAGCTTTTGAAAAAATATCTTTTACTACTAAAACGATTTCTGAATTGATTCAATTCTCTGATTTACACGAGGGTTAATAGTTTCAACTACAGAGACTATAATAGACTATTATATACTAGTCATTGAATTATATTAGTTAATTTAATGGATTTTATACATTTCTCATTTTAAGTCACTGTAATTTCAACCACGCATCACTGTTAGACAAAAAATTAAGTGTTCTTTTTTTCTATTAATGACTATGAGGTAAACCCTCTATATTTAATAGTTGAATAGTTTCAACTACAGAGGACTTTAATAGACTAGTCATTGAATTATATTAGTTAATTTAATGGATCCAACCACATTTGTTGATTAAAAACTGCAATCATTTTCCACTTTCCAAAGGCCTCATCCACCATTCTATCCTTTGCATTCATTACACAAGTCCAATACATCTATCTCTTCTCATGAAAAAGGGACTTCTATTACTGTAAAGCTAGTAAAACCAAAGCTTATAGGTGAGGTCCACTTATAATGGCAGTTTTGATTAGCCGATGATATTTTCTGTCCTTTATATCATCACAAAAGCAGATGGCGCTATCTCTTTCTCGCTTTACTCTGTCCTAGATCGTCTTTTCAATGTAGAGTTAATAATTAAGTACCAAATATTCAATCTAAAGGCTATAGCCCTTCTCGGTTAATTAAGAATCTATATGCAAAATTTCAAGTAATCAGTCCAGTAGTTCAGACGTGATGAAGCGTGAAAAACATGATTTTCATATCCCTTACGTGTATAAGTAAGTTCTTTCCTTTATTATAGTATAGACTAGCCGTCAGGCTCGCTTCGCTCGCCATATCCGTCTAGCCAGGGGGCTCCGCCCCGGGATAGAACAATCTAGTCGGGGGTCCAGGCTAAACGTCTGGCTAAACGGATATGGCGAGCGAAGCGAGCCTGACGGCTAGTAAATATAATATTCCCAGGATTGAAGTAGCAGTGCCCAATCAATTTTCGCGATTGAAATGCATTTAAATCTTCAACTTGGTGCAACCTAACAAAGTCAACTCAAAAACTTAATGCCAACCGTTATTAAATTAACTAATTAACTTTTTTTTTTTTGTGCAGTTAACACCTGTTTCGAAGAGGTACTCATCTAGATTAGAGTTCTATAGTAACATATATATGGGAAATTTCAATTAAATAAGAAATTGGGAGAAGAAGAATATACATGCGAACAGACGAACTTTAAACCCTTTAAAAAAAAACCCTTAGAGTTAAAATATTGCCCAAAAGATTTCTTAGTGCGCCTTAAAGGGCCAAAGAACATACCTACCAAATTTGAACGTTTTTGGTCCGGTAGATTCAGTTATGCGAGGGAGTGAGTGAGTGGAGTGCCATTCGCTTATAAATATATATATATATATATCTAATATATATATATATATAATTTATTTATATAATATTATATATTTATATATATTCTATTATATATATAAGATTAATTATTATATATATTATATATATATAAGATTTATGTTCAAATAACTGACTGTTTTCGTATACCAATCGATTCACGTGCATTCCATATCATCTATGCGCGGGTGAAAACAAAATGTGGCTTCAGTCAGTGACGAATTAGAATTATCCCAAGCAACAGCAAGTAATGAGGTTGGGGGGGGGTGTTCTAAACGTTAAAGATGACTAAATATGAGCAGAGAAAACTCCTAAATTTTGTAATTCTGTGATATGAGGTTGGGAAGTTGAACCATCTAAAAGTCATTAAAGAAAATCGAATGGGTAATCCAATGGCTAGAGATACTGGAAGGTGAACTAACGATAGAACAACTTTTAAATTTCACAGTGCAGTTGACATTTCTTGCTCTCTCTCCTTTCAAACTGGTTCGAATATTGACATCTCTAGCTAGTAGAAAAACAATTCCAGTTCATTCATAGAAGTAATTCCGTTAACGTCAGTTAAGATTGCTTTCAATAATATTTTCCTCAACTTTCAACTGTATACCAGAATGTCACTTTTTTGAGAGAGTTTTCCAAACCACGAAACTAATTAATAGTTGTTGGTCGTCTTGTAATGTTTGATGTGGTTCGATTAGAAGTAATTTAATTTAATTTTTTTTGAGAACTCAAATCTTAATTCTCACATTCTTCATTGATTCATCAAAAGTACATCATCAAAATGATAGGAGAGAAGAATAAGGTAACCTTGTGCTATTTCTCTCCCAAATTTAGATAAGGTTTACAAAGTCCAAATAGGGTTAGTCGGATAGTTGTTCACTTCACACAATTTGAATATCAGTCCTTAATTATTTTCACAATGTAGATTTTCCAAATGAAGATGCTTCAAAACCAAACATAGAAGAGATATTTCACTATTATCACTTATATAGGAAAATATTTACACTTTTTGTGTAGTTGAGAAGTGATATTGTGGTAATTATTCATATTGAATGAAAAAGACTAAGAAATTGGCAAAAAACCACTGATTTATTGAGAAATAGAAAAATTCTATAATGAATCAGTGGTTTTTTGCCAATTTCTTAGTCTTTTCATTCAATAAATATTCACACATAAAGAAAAAGTTGCATGAGTGAAACAAACTATAATAATAATAATAATAGGAGTGTAATTCTTATTAATGATCAGTGAACAAACTGAAACAACTAATATCAATCAATTATGCAAGGAAGGCATTATACCAGAGACATTTCAATCATTAGTACCAAAAATTATTAATCTACTTCCTGCAAAACTTTACACAGATTAATCATCCTAGAAAGTTCAAAAACAATAGTAGTACACAATTGGTTGATGAGCAAAGGAAGACAGAACAAGAAAACAATTTCAAACAACACAACTAACGACCTAATGACTTACTAAACACTAAATTATTAATAATTACGCACAAAAAAAAAACAAACAAAACTACTCTAGAGCACGGTACGCCATAGTGGAGTAGGTCAATTCCCACACAGAAAAAACTAAACAAGTAGAGGACAATTATAAGAATTTTTGTAACTAACTATTGTATGTAATTGTAGTTTATCTGATATTTGTGTAATTGATATTGTAGTTTTAGTTTTTTTTTTTGGGAAAAATAAACATTTATTTATTTAATTACTGGATACGGAGCCCACCTGAAGCTAAGAACAACTCATTTTTCCTGATATCATGGGGGATTTATCATAAAATATATATTGATTATTCTATAACAATAGATTGATAACTTTTTATCCAATTTCTATAATTTTCCTCATCTTATACTCTTCTGCTAACTCCTCTCATTCGTTTCTCTCAGTTCATCTGCTTCTTCTCCTTCTCTGTTCTGTTTCTTGATTCCCATTATCTCCATCCTCTCTTATCACCCAGTATTCCTTCTACCTTCTCCCTTTGGTAGAGAGTTACTGGGAAGGATATTTTTAATATTCTTTCCAAAGAATGGACATTGATGTCTCCAAAGCTCCGCCAATTTATGTAGATGCATTACAATATTATCTTGTATAGTTATTCCAAATTGATTTTTTGCATATCATTGTCATTATCATTTACCAGCGGGCAAGGCTTAATTCCTTTTGCTGGTGATGCCAAATTACCATTGAAAGTTACCAATCTAATTATGATTTTGGTATTATGTATGCTTGATTTTTTTTATTTATTTTATACTTTTGATTATAAAATTATGTATTTTCTTCCTTAGGTTTTGAATATGAATTTATTGTATGGCAAAATAAATTATTTGATTTGATTGTACAGTTCATTAATTATTTTCTTAGTTCATGTTATGTAAATTCATATAAAACTTTGCTGTATTTTAAGCTATTGTATAAGTGTATAAGCCAGTATATATTGTAATCTACATAAATAAAGTACTCAATCAATCAATCAATCTTTAGGTTTTATTCTCTATTCTTCTTCATCTTACATCTCTAGAAATTTTGTGAAGTGAACAACTACAAGACTCAACCTATGTCGGACTATGTGTAACCTTATCTAAATTTGGGATAGGTATAGCACAAGGTTACCTTATTTTTTTCAATCCCTATCATTTTGATGATTTACTATTGTATTGATCAATAAAGAATAAATAATGATTCTCCGTTATTCACCCTTATATCTCCGCTCATGCACTACAAGGTGAACAACGCTGTTAATGTGGCACACATTCTTCATTTAATTTTTTCTCACTTTTTGAATTTTTCGGCTACACATGCAACTTAGCAAATAATGGCTCACAGCGGCTACAACCTCCTCCTCCTCAAACATATTCTCTACTTCTCCTCAAACATTCCTCCTCAAATATATTCCACTCCTTATCTTCTTCTATCTATATATATAAAAGCGAAATGGCACTCACCACTGACTGAACTGACTGAACTGACTCACTCACTCACTCACTCACTCACATCACTCGCAGAACTAAAATCTACCGGACCAAACCGTTTCAAATTTTGTAGGTATGTTCAGTTGGCCCTTTAGAGGCGCACTAAGAAATCTTTTGGCAATATTTTAACTCTAAGGGTTGTTTTTAAGGGTTTAAAGTTCGTCTTTTAGCATGTATATTCTTCTTCTCCCAATCTCTTAATTATAATTGAAATTTCCATATCATATGTTACTATAGAACTATAATCTAGATAGAGTACCTCTTCGAAACAGTTGTTAACTGGCAACTAAATTAATACTTTGTCAGGTTGGCATTAAGTTGATTGACTTTGTTAGGCTGGCACCAAGTTGAAGATTTGAATGCATTATTGCGGAAAATTGATTGGGCACTGCTACTTCAATCCTGGGAACATTATATTACTAGCCGTCAGGCTCGCTTCGCTCGCCATATCCGTTTAGGCTGGACCCCCGACTGGATTGTCCTAACATATGATAAAAATGCTCAAATGAAAAATGTATGCGAGCAAAGCGAGCCTGCTGATCTCATTCCTGGACGATCCAGTCGAGGGTCCAGGGGGCGGAGCCCCTGGCTAGACGGATATGGCGAGCGAAGCGAGCCTGACGGCTAGTCAAACATATTCTCTACTTCTCCTCTAACATATTCCACTCCTCCTCAAATATATGCCACTCCTTCCAGAATGTCTCCCCACCCCTACGAGCAAAACCTTCACCCCGCCCCAACACCACACTTCAGAAAGATGGAAATTCCATAGTGGCAATATGGATTGACCTCCTAGGCCGGTTTTCCCTATATTCCACACCCACTGCATTTTTCCAACAACTACAGCCCTCTAGCTATATTTCCCTCAACTACTCTAGCTATATTTCATGTGTTACGTGTTTACTGAGACGTGGAAAAATGTGGCTATGAATAAAAACATCCACTATGCGAAAAATGAATTTCTTTTATGGATTTTTGTGTTTTTCCGTAGTAAAGGTCTCACACTGTAAATTATTTAGTCAACAGAATTTCAAGCAGGCTTTCACGGAGTTCATTATTATATTATTACTTTCCTTGCCCTATTACCATAGGTAAGGAAAGTATTGCTTTCCAAAAAAATTAAGGTACCCAAATTTCTATACGTTTCAAGGTCCCCTGAGTCCAAAAAACTGTTTTCGGGTATTGGTATGTGTGTGGTGTGTGTGTGTGTGTGTGTGTGTGTGTGTGTGGTGGTGTGTGTGTGTGTGTGTGTTTGTGTGTGGTGTGTGTGTGTGTGTGTGTGTGTGTGTGTGGGTGTGTGGTGTGTGTGTGGTGGTGTGGTGTGTGTGTGTGTGTGTGTGTGTGTGTGTGTGTGTGTATATGTATGTGTGTGTATGTGTGTGTGTTGTGTTGTTGTGTGTGTTTGTGTGTGTGTGTGTGTGTGTGTGTGTGTGTGTGGTGTGTGTGTGTGTGTGTGTGTGTGTCTGTGTCTGTGTGTGTGTGTGTGTGTGTGTGTGTGTGTGTGTGTGTGTGTGTGGTGTGGTGTGTGTTTGTGTGTGTGTGTGTGTTGTGTGAGGTGTATGTGCGTCTGTGTACACGATATCTCATCTCCCAATTAACGGAATGACTTCAAATTTGGAACTTAAGATCCTTTCACTATAAGGATCCGACACGAACAATTTCGATCAATGCAATTAAAGATGGCGGCTAAAATGGCGAAATGTTGCCAAAACAGGGGTTTTCGTGATTTTCTCGGAACGGCTCCAACGATTTTGATCAAATTCATACCTAAAATAGTCATCAATAAGCACTATCAACTGCCACAAGTCCCATATCTGTAAAAATTTCAGGAGCTCCGCCCCATCAATGCAGATAGATTCACAATTATCAGGCTTCATATACAATTAAAACAAAAAAAAAGCAAGGAGTAGATTGAGCATGAAAATCTCTCTATAATTAATGTTCAGTACATTTCCACCTAAAATTGGAAATAAGCTTTAAATTCGAGAAAATGTGATTATTCAATTGCGAATTATTGTTGATTCTATTAAATCATTCACTATGAAGAGATAGCAGACCTCATGTGTGTCTCCAGCGTTATTGCCCTGTCACCAGCTTGCTCAAATCTTTGAATAGTAGACTTGAGATGCGCGGGATCACTGGCGTCAGGTGATCAATTTTCATAACGGCAAGGAAAGTTGTGTGAGTGTGCCACACCAGATTTTTTTGTTTCCAAACAATATATGAGTTCTGTCACTCTATTAGGTTAACAAGCAAGTTGAAAACTTATTCTATAACTAGTAGTTCTGTGAACAGAAGACCTCACGCAGTATTCTCATCCACAAGTACCTGATGTCACCTGCTTTATATGTTAAAAACTCAGTTCACGTTTGAATTTGTATTCCATTATTTTATTTTATTTATTTTATTCAATCATTCAAAATTACACAACTTACAGAAAAGTACCACAGTCTTATAAGCCCAGAACGGTTCCAATTATAATTTATACAACAGTCCAAAAATGTAGCTAGGTTATGTGTCACTTGACATTCATTAATTATACACTCAATTCACAAATCAATACACACAAAAATCATTTTAAATTAAATTGAATCAATCAGAATTCATTAGAAAATTCCAAACTTTGAAAAAACTATAAAATTTTGAGACCGAGAAGACAAACACACTAAGATACCATTGCTAATCAAACACTGTTATTATAATGATAATATTGTGATATTATTATGATAAAATTCATCCAGTTCCGTGATAATCTTTCCATCTGATGAAAATTAACTCTTTACAATCAAAAATAATATAATTTCTTCAGCATTATTCAGTTCATTTGATTGTTTTTAATCACGTATTAAAATAGTTTTTCGAATGTGAGAATATTGATACTAATGGGCACGCATAATTACCATGACTGCAAAAGAAAATATCAAAACCAAAGACCTTAACGATGCATACCTCTTTAAGGTCTTCGATTGAAACTATAGACGTCATAGAAATACAGAAATAGACTAGCTTCTCCAGACATCTGTGTAATCACATGTCAGCTGATTGATTATTTATGGATAATTCAGTGTTTACAAGTTTGTGTTTCTTCAATGGTTCCAAATTTCTTAAATAACTCAATAGTATTTGTTACGGCTAAGCTCTAGCCGGCCTGCTCCCCCTGCTATCTCAGTTATTATTGAAGATACGAATCAATTTTTTTTTTAATGAAAGAGGAGGAAAAAATAAAGCGCGCTAGCCTATTTTTATATGATTTAGTTCGACTTTAATATTAGAATAGCTGTTTCAAAACTAACCTTATTTTGAAGAAAGGACGATTCTAAATATTATTATCTTAACTATTTTTGAAGGTATCAACTCAATTTTTTTTTCTGATGAAAGAAGAAGGAAAAATAGGCGTTGCTTCTATGAATTTTATTTTGAAAGACTAATTAAAACATTAAAAGAAACAGTTGAATTCTGAAGTGAAACTCAACAATGAAGAATGAGGTTATGTAGACAATGAAGAATGAACTGTGATTAATGAAGCCAATAGCACAGCTGACTCATATATGGCCGAATAAAAAGCTTCAAAATAAGCGATTGCTCGAATGAATATTCGCATCAATTCAACTTTTTCGAAAGTGATTGAAGAGGTAACTGCAGGCAAGCATGGACATTGGAATACAATATAATTGATTAATCGATGAATTAAACAGAAATTAGATATTAGTCTGGGGATTTTTAGTAATTACATTAAGTTTCTAAAGCTGACCTGAAACAGAACGAAATTGGTAATTTTTCATAATATGTGACTAACAATGTGTATCCCACAATTTGTATTGCACAATTGTATCTCAACTATTTTTGAAGATATCAATCAAATTTTTTTTAAATTGAAGAGGAGAAAAAAAATAGGTGTCGGTAATATAAATTTATTCTAAAATACTAATTTAAACATTAAAAAACATTAGTTCTGGTCAATTAATGTCAGTTCAAGTCATTTACATTATAGTAATTAAGATGATTGAATAGAAGAATTGAACATTGAGATAGGATTCAAGAGTTAAGATGAAGAGATTTTTCAAAAGTAGAGACTCTTAGAGTATGGAAAGAACTATAATGTAAGAACTAGGAGTTGAAGAAGTGGCGAACAATGTACAAACCTTTACTTTTGATCACATTTTCTTATGACAATGATAAATTTAATTTGAATCAACTAGTTATATATAATTATATATATTTGAACTACCGCCTATACAGAGTAGCCAACATAAAATATTGCCCCAGAAATGAAGAAGACACTGATTCAATTATTACCACAACATTTATTATACATGAATATGATATGATTTTTACAAACATTTGCATCATGATCTAAATTATTATCCATTGTACATTTCTACACTACAACATTCGAAAAGATCAGACATTGAATTTGAAACACAAAGTCGGTTGCACAACAGCGGTTAAATTTTAACTGTGATCAATTCTACGAGAACCAATCAGAGAAGCCGTCTTATCAAAAAGGCCTTCTCTGATTGGTTCTCGTGAAATTAATCACGGTTGAAATTTAACCGGCTGTTGTGCAACCGGGACAAAGACAGACACATTCATAAGGCACTGTTCACCTTTTCTAGTATTTTCTATGTATCGTATTTGATTCAACAATATAAAGTGTCCAATAAAGATCATTGAAATAATTCTTCTGAGTTAGTTCTTTATTCTTTCAAAATACACAACAGAACTCTTGAATCAAGTCAAATAATTACTAAGCTGACCAAGTATGACAAAGCTTACTGAGCCTGGGCCAAGACCAAATCTCTCATAAACTAAGCTTTTTCTAATCTGAGATTTTCCTAACCTAAGCTTGTCCTAAAATATGCTTCACCTAACTTGAGTTTTCCTAACCTAAAGCTTTTCCTAACCTAAGTTCACTAACCAAAGCTTTCCCTAACTAAAGCTTTTCCTAACATAAGCTTTACCTAACCTTAGCTTCTCCTAACCTTAGCTTCTTCTAACCTAAGCTTTCCCTAACACTTGACTTTTCCTGACCTAAGCTTATCCTAACCTAAGCTTTTCCTAACCTTTGCCTCCCTAACCTAAGTTTCTCCTAACTAAAGCTTTTCCTAACCTAAGCTTTCACTAGCCAAAGCTTTCCCTAACCCAAGCTTTCCTACCTAAGCTTTACCTAACGTTAGCTTCTCCTAACCTAAGTTTTACCTAACCAAGCTTTATCTAACCTTAACTTTTCCAACCAAAGCTTTTCCCAACCTAAGCTTTCCTTACCAGAGCTTTTTCCCAACATAAGCTTTTCCTAACCTTAGCTTCTCCTAACCTAAGTTCCTCCTAACTCAAAGGTTGCCTCAACTAAGCCTTCACTAACCAAAGCTTTTCCAACCTAAGCTTTACAACCAAGCTTTCCCTAACTAAAGCTTTTCCTAACCTAAGCTTCCTCTAACCCAATCTTTTCCTAACCAACAGTTTCCTGAACTAAGTTTCTCCTAACCCAAGCTTCCCTAATCAAAGCGTTTTCCTAACCTAAGCTTTCACTAACCAAAGCTTTCTCTAATCAAAGCTTTCCTAACCTAGAGCTTTTCCTAACCTGAGCTTCCACTAACCAAAGCTTTTCCTAACCTAAGCTTTACTTAACCTTAATCTACTAACCTAAGCTTCTCCTAACCTAATCTTCCCCCAATTTTAACTTTTCCTAACCAAAGCTTTTCCTAATCATGCTTTTCCCAACCTAAGCTTTTCCTAACCTAGCTTTCCTAACTTAGCTTCACCTAACCTAAGTTCTCCTAACTCAAAGCTTTTCCTCACCTAAGCTTTCACTAACCAAAGCTTTTCCTAACCTAAGCTTTACTCAACCTTAGATTCTCCCAAACTTAGCTTCTCCTAACCTAAGCTTTCTAACCAAAGCTTTTCCCAACCTAAGCTTATTCTCACCCAAGCTTTTCTCAACCTAAGCTTTTCCTAAACAAAGCTTTCCTACTTTAGCTTCTCCTAACCTGAGCTTTTCCTAACATAGGCTTTCCCTACCTTAGATTTTCTCAACCTTAGTTCTATAACCAATTTTTCCACAAACTAAGCGTTCCCCAACTTGTGCTTTTCTTAACCTAAGCATTTCCTAATCGAAGCTTTCCCCAACCAAAGCTTTTTCTAACCTAAGTTTCTCCTAACCTAAGCTTTTCCCAACCTAAGATTTTTCAACCTAAGTGTTTCTAAGCTAAGACTTCCTAACCAAATCCTTTCTATGCAAAATCGTTCCTACCCAAACTCCCCTAACCAAAACTCTCCTAAAACCTTTCAACCCAAACCTTTGTAAACTGAGTTTTTTTATTTCCCCAACCTAACAAAGCCTAACTCAAACTAACAAATGCAGCCCAACCATTGAGCTCCCATCTAACCAAGCATTTTCCAACCTAATATAACAAAGCCTTACCAATAAAGACTGAGCAACCCTCAGACTTGCTCAGTCTTCATCACTTAAGGTTTGATAGTCACATCAAACTTGGTAGGTAGGGTTTCATCAATATCGTTAGATACAGGGAAAAATGTGGTCAGCAGTAATGGTTAGCTCCATTTAAAAATATTCTCAACATTTTCAGGCAAACAACCGGCACATTTTTGATATTTTCCAGATTCCTATCAACTTCATCATAGCATTAAATCAGGAGAAAATGTGGTCAGCATTGGTTAGCTCTTTGATGGGATATTAGAATTTTTTTTCAAATTTGATACATTTGAGTTCTAATTAAAATGATTTTTTCCCAAAATTGGAATTTTTGAAAAAATGAAGATAGTGAAAATTATAACTGGAACCGTTTTAATCATAAGTTCGCCTGTGGTACTTTTCTGTAAGTTGTATAATTCTGAATGATTGAATAAATAAATAAATAATTATTAATACCTAAATGAGACTTCATAAATTAGTTGCTTCACCCATTAGGGTTACCAATTTTTTTAAAAAAAAAGTATTCCAATTATGGGAAAATGTAGATCAAATTATAATTTAAATATATCAAATTGAATGTTTGTAAAACAATAACAATAAAAAAACAACTAAAAATAAAATATGAACTCTTGAATCATTAATCGAACAAGTTGATATCGGAATCTTCCTTATCGAGCAATTTCAAAAACCGATGACAACTCTATTTAGCATGCTTCAAATTGTGACCTTAGAGAATATAGCAGCAACTCCATAACTCTACCTTACTCTATGGTGCTAGTAAAACATGATAGGATTATAGGTGGACAAAATTCAAATTTGCGTTAATATTAATAACATTAAATTTCATTGATTAGAATTGTATTCAGTTAACAACACGTATTTTTTCTTCTTCTTCATTAAAAAAATTGAGTCCCATAATATTTTAATAATAGTTGATACAAATCATTTAATTTAGAATCGTCTTTCTTCAGAATAAGGTTAGTTTTGAAACAGCTATTTCTAAATTAAAATTGAATCAAATGGTATAAAAATATGCTAGCGCGCTTATTTTGTCTTCCTCTTTCATTAAAAAAAAAATTGACTTCGTTATCTTCACTTCATAAGGTCTTAAGGTCTTAAGGTCTTCGATTGAAACTATAGACGTCATAGAAATACAGAAATAGACTAGCTTCTCCAGACATCTGTGTAATCACATGTCAGCTGATTGATTATTTATGGATAATTCAGTGTTTACAAGTTTGTGTTTCTTCAATGGTTCCAAATTTTCTTAAATAACTCAATAGTATTTGTTACGGCTAAGCTCTAGCCGGCCTGCTCCCCCTGCTATCTCAGTTATTATTGAAGATATCGAATCAATTTTTTTTTTAAATGAAAGAGGAGGAAAAAATAAAGCGCGCTAGCCTATTTTTATATGATTTAGTTCGACTTTAATATTAGAAATAGCTGTTTCAAAACTAACCTTATTTTGAAGAAAGGACGATTCTAAATATATTATTATCTTAACTATTTTTGAAGGTATCAACTCAATTTTTTTTCTGATGAAAGAAGAAGGAAAAATAGGCGTTGCTTCTATGAATTTTATTTTGAAAGACTAATTAAAACATTAAAAGAAACAGTTGAATTTCTGAAGTGAAACTCAACAATGAAGAATGAGGTTATGTAGACAATGAAGAATGAACTGTGATTAATGAAGCCAATAGCACAGCTGACTCATATATGGCCGAATAAAAGATTTCAAAATAAGCGATTGCTCGAATGAATATTCGCATCAATTCAACTTTTTCGAAAGTGATTGAAGAGGTAACTGCAGGCAAGCATGGACATTGGAATACAATATAATTGATTAATCGATGAATTAAACAGAAATTAGATATTATTCTGGGGATTTTTCAGTAATTAACATTAAGTTTCTAAAGCTGACCCTGAAACAGAACAGAAATTGGTAATTTTTCATAATATGTGACTAACAATTGTATCCCACAATATTGTATTGCACAATTGTATCTCAACTATTTTTGAAGATATCAATCAAATTTTTTTTAAATTGAAGAGGAAGAAAAAAATAGGTGTCGGTAATATAAATTTTATTCTAAAATACTAATTTAAACATTAAAAAAACAATTAGGTTCTGGTCAATTAATGTCAGTTCAAGTCATTTACATTTATAGTAATTAAGATGATTGAATAGAAGAATTGAACATTGAGATAGGATTCAAGAGTTAAGATGAAGAGATTTTTCAAAAGTAGAGACTCTTAGAGTATGGAAGAACTATAATGTTAAGAACTAGGAGTTGAAGAAGTGGCGAACAATGTACAAACCTTTACTTTTGATCACATTTTCTTATGACAATGATAAATTTTAATTGAATAACTAGTTATATATATTTATATATTTGAACTACCGCCTATACAGAGTAGCCAACATAAAATATTGCACAGAATGAAGAAGACACTGATTCAATTATTACCAACAACATTTATTATACATGAATATGATATGATTTTTACAAACATTTGCATCATGATCTAAATTATTATCCATTGTACATTTCTACACTACAACATTCGAAAAGATCAGACATTGAATTTGAAACACAAAGTGTCGGTTGCACAACAGCCGGTTAAATTTTAACTGTGATCAATTCTACGAGAACCAATCAGAGAAGCCGTCTTATCAAAAAGGCCTTCTCTGATTGGTTCTCGTGAAATTAATCACGGTTGAAATTTAACCGGCTGTTGTGCAACCGGGACAAAGACAGACACATTCATAAGGCACTGTTCACCTTTTCTAGTATTTTCTATTCTGTATCGTATTTGATTCAACAATATAAAGTGTCCAATAAAGATCATTGAAATAATTCTTCTGAGAGTTCTTATTCTTTCAAAAATACACAACAGAACTCTTGAATCAAGTCAAATAATTACTAAGCTGAACAAGTATGACCAAAGCTTACTGAGCCTGGGCCAAGACCAAATCTCTCATAAACTAAGCTTTTTCTAATCTGAGATTTTCCTAACCTAAGCTTTTCCTAAAATATGCTTCACCTAACTTGAGTTTTCCTAACCTAAGCTTTTCCTAACCTAAGCTTTCACTAACCAAAGCTTTCCCTAACTAAAGCTTTTCCTAACATAAGCTTTACCTAACCTTAGCTTCTCCTAACCTTAGCTTCTTCTAACCTAAGCTTTCCCTAACACTTGACTTTTTCCTGACCTAAGCTTATCCTAACCTAAGCTTCTCCTAACCTTTGCCTCTCCTAACCTAAGTTTCTCCTAACTCAAAGCTTCCCTAACCTAAGCTTTCACTAACCAAAGCTTTCCCTAACCCAAGCTTTTCCTAACCTAAGCTTTACCTAACGTTAGCTTCTCCTAACCTAAGTTTTACCTAACCAAGCTTTATCTAACCTTAACTTTCCCAACCAAAGCTTTTCCCAACCTAAGCTTTTCCTTACCAGAGCTTTTTCCCAACATAAGCTTTTCCTAACCTTAGCTTCTCCTAACCTAAGTTCCTCCTAACTCAAAGGTTTGCCTCAACTAAGCCTTCACTAACCAAAGCTTTTCCCAACCTAAGCTTTTACAAACCAAAGCTTTCCCTAACTAAAGCTTTTCCTAACCTAAGCTTCCTCTAACCCAATCTTTTCCTAACCCAACAGTTTCCTGAACTAAGTTTCTCCTAACCCAAGCTTCTCCTAACTCAAAGCTTTTCCTAACCTAAGCTTTCACTAACCAAAGCTTTCTCTAATCAAAGCTTTTCCTAACCTAGAGCTTTTCCTAACCTGAGCTTCCACTAACCAAAGCTTTTCCTAACCTAAGCTTTACTTAACCTTAGATTCTCCTAACCTAAGCTTCTCCTAACCTAATCTTCCCCCAATTTTAACTTTTCCTAACCAAAGCTTTTCCTAACTCATGCTTTTCCCAACCTAAGCTTTTCCTAACCTTAGCTTCACCTAACCTAAGTTTCTCCTAACTCAAAGCTTTTCCTCACCTAAGCTTTCACTAACCAAAGCTTTTCCTAACCTAAGCTTTACTCAACCTTAGATTCTCCCAAACTTAGCTTCTCCTAACCTAAGCTTTCCTAACCAAAGCTTTTCCCAACCTAAGCTTATTCCTCACCCAAGCTTTTCTCAACCTAAGCTTTTCCTAACCAAAGCTTTTCCTAACTTTAGCTTCTCCTAACCTGAGCTTTTCCTAACATAGGCTTTCCCTAACCTTAGATTTTCTCAACTTAGCTTTTCCTAACCAATTTTTCCCCAAACTAAGCTTTCCCCAACTTGTGCTTTTCTTAACCTAAGCATTTCCTAATCGAAGCTTTCCCCAACCAAAGCTTTTTCTAACCTAAGTTTCTCCTAACCTAAGCTTTTCCCAACCTAAGATTTTCTCAACCTAAGTGTTTCTAAGCTAAGACTTCCTAACCAAATCCTTTCTATGCAAAATCTTTCCAACCCAACCTCCCCTAACCAAAACTCTCCTAAACTAACCTTTTTCAACCCAAACCTTTGTAACCTGAGTTTTTTATTATCCCCAACCTAACAAAGCCTAACTCAAACTAACAAATGCAGCCCAACCATTGAGCTCCCCTCTAACCAAGCATTTTCCAACCTAATATAACAAAGCCTTACCAGATAAAGACTGAGCAACCCTCAGACTTGCTCAGTCTTCATCACTTAAGGTTTGATAGTCACATCAAACTTTGGTAGGTAGGGTTTCATCAATATCGTTAGATACAGGAAAAAATGTGGTCAGCAGTAATGGTTAGCTCCATTTAAAAATATTCTCAACATTTTCAGGCAAACAACCGGCACATTTTTGATATTTTCCAGATTTCCTATCAACTTCATCAATAGCATTAAATACAGGAGAAAATGTGGTCAGCATTATTGGTTAGCTCTTTGATGGGATTAGAATATTTTTTTTCAAATTTGATACATTTGAGTTCTAATTAAAATGATTTTTTCCCAAAATTGGAATTTTTGAAAAAATTGAAGATAGTGAAAATTATAACTGGAACCGTTTTAATCATAAGTTAGCCTGTGGTACTTTTCTGTAAGTTGTATAATTCTGAATGATTGAATAAATAAATAAAATTTAATTATTAATACCTAAATGAGACTTCATAATTTAGTTGCTTCACCCATTAGGGTTACCAATTTTTTTAAAAAAAAAGTATTCCAATTATGGGAAAAAATGTAGATCAAATTATAATTTAAATATATCAAATTGAAGTTTGTAAAACAATAACAATAAAAAACAATAAAATAAATATTGAACTCTTGAATCATTAATCGAACAAGTTGATATCGGAATCTTCCTTATCGAGCAATTTCAAAAACCGATGACAACTCTATTTAGCATGCTTCAAATTTGTGACCTTTAGAGAATATAGCAGCAACTCCATAACTCTACAACTCTATGGTGCTAGTAAAACATGATAGGATTATAGGTTGGACAAAATTCAAAATTTGCTGTTAATATTAATAACATTAAATTTCATTGATTAGAATTGTTATTCAGTTACCAACACGTATTTTTTCTTCTTCTTTCATTAAAAAAATTGAGTCCCATAATATCTTTATAATAGTTGATACAAATCATTATAATTTAGAATCGTCCTTTCTTCAGAATAAGGTTAGTTTTGAAACAGCTATTTCTAATATTAAAATTGAATCAAATGGTATAAAAATATGCTAGCGCGCTTTATTTTGTCTTCCTCTTTCATTTAAAAAAAAAAAATTGAGTCGATATCTTCAATAAGGTCTTAAGGTCTTAAGGTCTTCGATTGAAACTAAGACGTCATAAAATACAGAAATAGACTAGCTTCTCCACATCTGTGTAATCACATGTCAGCTGATTGTTATTTATGGATATTCAGTGTTTACAAGTTTGTGTTTCTTCAATGGTTCAAATTTTCTAAATAACTCAATAGTATTGTTACAAGTGGTAATGAGTGGAATATTTCTAATCAATTTATTAATTCAAGCCATATAATTCCATAATTTATATTTTCATGTTTATTTTGGACTAGAATTTGTGAAATTGTACACGTGAAATTCTAACCTCATCTTGGACTGTGTCACCTACAAATTTGGAAAAAAAAAATAGCACAAGGACTACCTTATTATTTTATCTACCAATGTTATTACATTAGTCTCATTTGTATTGCGAATTCTATAGTCTGATTAATCCTATCTTCAGAGTAGATGATATAATGATATCGGAGTATGGAGGAATTCCTTTTCCGTTCATATTATCCTTAAAATGCAAAATTCAAACACTTCTGCATACATCGACGCGCAGTTGAAAAAGGAATATTTCTGCCAAATCTCATTGAATTCTATCAACGCGTTGGCCGTAATTGCGTTACATAGGGACAGACAAAAGAAAATTCGAGTTAAAAAATAGACCTCACTACGTTCGGTCGATAACTATTAAGGAATTAACTGGCTTATACACGTATGGGATAGGGAAATTATGTTTGACGCATCATCACGTCTAAACTACTGGACTGATTAACTTGAAATCTTGCATATAGATTCTTAATTAACCGAGGATAGTTCTAGGCATATTACAAACTCTTCAAGATTCAACTCGGTCAAGTTTTCAGTTTGTCAAGTTTATAAATAGCCCCTTGCGGAGCACAGGTTACCTGCTAGTCTATATATATAAAAGCGAAATGGCACTCACTCACTGACTGACTGACTGACTCACTCACTCACTCGCATAACTAAAAATCTACCGGACCAAAAACGTTCAAATTTGGTAGGTATGTTCAGTTGCCCTTTAGAGGCGCACTAAGAAATCTTTCGGCAATATTTTAACTCTAAGGGTTGTTTTTAAGGGTTTAAAGTTCGTCTTTTAGCATGTATATTCTTCTTCTCTCAATCTCCAATTATAATTGAAATTTCCATATCATATGTTACTATAGAACTATAATCTAGATAGAGTACCTCTTCGAAACAGTTTGTTGTTAACTGGCAACTAAATTAATAATTTTGTCAGGTTGGCATTAAGTTGAGTTGACTTTGTTAGGTTGGCACCAAGTTGAAGATTTAAATGCATTTATCGCGGAAAAATTGATTGGGCACTGCTACTTCAATCCTGGGAATTATATTACTAGCAGTCAGGCTCGCTTCGCTCGCCATATCCGTTTAGCCAGACGTTTAGTCTGGATCCCCGACTGGATTGTCCTAACATATGATAAAAATGCTCAAGCCTGCTGATATCATTCCTGGACGATCCAGTCGGGGGTCCAGGGGGCTCCACCTGACGGCTAGTCTATATATATAAAAGCGAAATGGCACTCACTCACTCACTCACTCACTCGCATAACTAAAAATCTACCGGACCAAAAACGTTCAAATTTGGTAGGTATGTTCAGTTGGCCCTTTAGAGGCGCACTAAGAAATCTTTTGGCAATATTTTAACTCTAAGGGTTGTTTTTAAGGGTTTAAAGTTCGTCTTTTAGCATGTATATTCTTCTTCTCCCAATCTCTTAATTATAATTGAAATTTCCATATCATATGTTACTATAGAACTATAATCTAGATAGATTACCTCTTCTAAACAGTTGTTAACTGGCAACTAAATTAATAATTTTGTCAGGTTGGCATTAAGTTGAGTTGACTTTGTTAGGTTGGACCAAGTTGAAGATTTGAATGCATTTATCGCGGAAACTTGATTGGGCACTGCTACTTCAATCCTGGAATATTATATTACTAGCCGTCGGCTCGCTTCGCTCGCCATATCCGTTTAGCCAGACGTTTAGTCTGGACCCCCGACTAGATTGTCCTGTATGATAAAAATGCTCAAATGAAAAATGCAGGCGAGCGAAGCGAGCCTGCTGATCTCATTCCTGGACGATCCAGTCGGGGGTCCAGGGGGCGGAGCCCCCTGGCTAGACGGATATGGCGAGCAAAGTGAGCCTGACGGCTAGTACATTATAAAGGCGTCGAAGTTTGGTGCCAAGTGTTATGTAAAAGTTGTGCATCGATTGTCGAAAAGTGTTCAGAACAGTCCAAGCGTCAGTCATTCTCTCGTGACCTTTGATTTAGATCTTCACTTTCTCTCGACTTGAACCGGTACTGCAGTGAGGTCCACGTTATAATGGCAGTGTTTGATTAGCAATGGTATTGCTATCCTTGTTTATCATTCAACAAAGCGGATAGCGCTGTCACTTTCTCGGTTTTCTCTGTTGCCAGATCGTCTTTCAACAGTGTAGAATTCATAATTAAGCAACAAAATGTTTCATTGAAAAATAGAATTTCTTGCTTAATAAAATACTAGTAGTTCTGTGAACAGTAGACCTCACGCAGTATTCTCATCCACAAGTACCTGATTGAAACTATAGACCTTATGGAAATACAGTAATAGACTAGCTTCTCCACACATCTGTGTAATCACTTATCAGCTGATTTATGATGAATAATCCTATAGTCTCTTTCTCGCTTTGCTCTGTTGCCAGATCGTCTTTTAATAATGTAGAATTAATACTCAAATAGCAAAATATTTAATCTTGATTAGAAAATTATTGAAAAATAATTTTCTTGCTTGATAAAATAAACTGATTATTTTAAACAAGAATGAACAATAATCAATATAACATCAAAAACCTGTATCAGCTACCGTCTATAGAAGACATGACAAGAAAGAGGTTCGGCAACGTTGTTCTCCTATCTTTCTTCACTGCCATTATACGTGGACCTCACTATAGTGCTATGTGCTGCTAATCAGGTGATCGCCACCCAATTTTAGACAGAAATCTCAAATATTTTCAGCGAAAGCTTCCACTTTTTGTGCCGCCTCCTTACATACATACTTGACATACATACATACATACATAAATGAGCATTAATTTCTTCAGGTATTGATGAAAAGGGAGAAAATAATTTATTTGGCGGAGTTGGGACGTTTTAGTCCTCTCCACTAATCAAACTTTACCTCATCGAAATGAAGATATTTTCATCTGAGTTTAGTGGTCGATCTCGCTAAACACTTATTCTTCTTTTTTCTTCTTCTCCTTCTTCCTCTTCTTCTTCTTCTTCTCCTTCTTCTTCTTCTTCTTCGTCTTTCTTCTTCTTCTTCTTCTTCTTCTTCTTCTTCTCTTCTTCTGCTTCTTCTTCTCTCCTCTTCTCCTTTCTTTCTCTCTTCTTCTGCCTCTTCCTTTCTCTTTTCTTCTTTTTCCTTCTTCTTCTTCTTCTCTTCTCTCTTCTTCTTCTTTTCTTCTTCTTCATCTTCTTCTTCTTCTTCTTTTCTTCATCATCTTCTTCTTCTTGTGTCTCTACTTTTCATCATCCTTCTTCTTCTGTTCCTTCACTCCATCGTCGTTATCTTCTTTCTTCTTTTCTTTTGGTGTTTTTTTCTTTTTTTTTTTTTTTTCCGCCCGTTTCTTTTGTCCTTCTCTGCTTCGCCTATTTCTGCTTCTTCTCGTCTCCCTTGCTCCTTTCCTTTGGCTGTGCTCTTTTCTCTCGTCTTCCCTTTCCCTTCTTCTGTCCTCTTCATCTTCTGCTCTTCTTTCTTCTCCCGTGGCTCTCTTCTCCCTCTTCTTCTCTCTTCTCCTTCCATTCGATCCTTTTCTCCTGGTGTCGTCCCTCTTTTTTTTTTTTGGTGGTTGTTTTTCCCTTTTTTGTTTTGGTGGGGGTGTGTTTTTTATGATTTTCTTTTGTTTTGTTTTTTTTCTTTTGCTTCTTCCTTCTTCTGTTCTCTCGTCTTCCCTCATCCTCTTCGCTGTCTCTTCCTTCGTTTCTTCTTTCTCCTTCCTTCCGCTCCCTCCTAACTTCTTCTTTGGCGATCCTCTTCTTCTCTTCCCCTAGACGTCTCTTCGTTTCTCTTCCTCTTCTTCTCGTCCCTGACGTCTTCTTCTGCTTCCTCTTCTTCTCTTCCTCCTGACTTCTTTCTTCTGCATCTTAATGAAAAAAGACTGAGAATTGTCAAAAAACACAGTTTATTGATAATTAGAAAGACTGGTCTCGTAATTACACCATTGTCAATATCTGATAAACTAAACTAAAAACAAGAGCACAGAATTATACCAGTAGGCGAGTACTGCTATTGTCAAGGACATGAACGCCTGCCATGATTGGCCCAGCTAGACAGTCTCCTCCCACTCAACGGTGTGACCAAATGGCGGCTTAAGCAACAGAATCACACGTGATAACAAATTTACTTTCAGTACAAATAAGAATCAAGAAAAGAGTGTGAAAGATAATAAAACAAATATGTAAATGGAAAAACTATTGATTAATTTATGCTTACAATTTTATGGTAAAGTAAAACTAAATTCGTAGTGTTGTATTGGTTGAAATGAATCTGGTCATTTAAACTCTACTGGGAATTTTCCTTAATTACTCTTGTTATTTCTAAAGCCTCTAGAATATTCACAGATCTGCCTTTGTTATTAACATGCAGAAACTCAACATTCTCCTTAACTGTGAACTTGTGATTATTTGTTCTCAAATGTTCTGCAAAGTTAGATTCCCCATTCTGTTTATTCCAATCTCTGATGTGTTCTTCAATTCTACTTTACTGAAAGTACTTTGTACTGAAAGTAAATTTTGTTATCATGGCGATTCTGTTGCTTATTTTGTAGCCGCCATTTTGTCACACCGTTATGTAGGAGGAGACTGTCTAGCTAGGCCAATGGCAGGCGTTCATGCCCTTGACCAATAGCAGTACTCGCCTACTAGTATAAATTCTGCTGCTCTTGTATTTAGTTTTAGTTTATCAGATATTGACAATGGTGTAATAACCGAAACCGGTCTTTCTAATTATCAATAAATCAGTGGTTTTTTGACAATTTCTCACTCTTTTTCATTCAATATGAATAATTACCACAATATTAACTCAACTACACAAAAGGTCTTCTTCTCTTCTTTTTCTCCTGTCTTCTTCTTCTACTTATTACAGTACAGTACATTGAATTTATTAACAATCCTTTTCAAATATTTAAATTGATTTTGTTGCAAAACAGGTGGATAAGGTACAATTATTTCTACTTTTTTCACAGTTAACTGATTACATTTTGTATTCTATGTCTATTCTAGTTGTAGTCGAGGACCTTGGGAGATAATAATCCATTCTATCATCATGTTATCAATAGTTATTAACAAGTTTTTCACGGTATCCCAGCAAATTATTCACAGGTTGTTTGGGATTCTCTTCACTTGAAATTAACAAGGCGATTCGGTTACGAATCCTACCGTAACAAGACCAGGAAAACTCAGCTAATCAACTCCTCGTTTCTCAAAGCCTGCAATTAAATGAGTTGTGACCGACCAGCTTCAGCTCAATCACATCAAAAACATGCGCAGTCACTAGTGCGCAGAATTCAATTAGATGCTTCATTGATTGAGTCGATTCTACTTATATTTTTTGTATCTTAGTCAAACCTGATTTTTTTTACCTTGTGAGATTTGTAGCGAACTGAAATCACAGAATCCACATTCTGATATGTTTATAGAATTCATATTCTCCTAGTAGTTCTGTGAACAGTAGACCTCACGCAGTATCCTCATCCACAAGTACCTGATTGAAACTATAGACCTTATGGAAATACAGCAATAGACTGGCTTCTCCAAACATCTGTGTAATCACTTGTCAGCTGATTTATGATGAATAATTCTATAGTCTGATTTTTACTCTAATATTGGCATATGAAGGAGTCTCCTTTCTCCTTTTATATTATCCTTGAAAAGCAAAATTTCTAAAAACCTTGCATATACGTCGACGCGCAATTAAAAAAATCTGGTGTGGTACACTCACACAACTTTCCTTGCTCATATTTGAAACTACGATCAGACTTCTGTATATGTATATATATAATTGTTTTTAGAGTACTTTTTCTTTGTACTCTACCACTTTCCTTCCACCACCGCTTCTCACTCTACTCTACCACTACTAAGCTAATGAAACCAGTCTCGAGCTAGTAGAGTAGAGTTGTGCCGTAGGCTATCAAGTTTAAGAACATATCAATATGTTTACAAACATATTAAACTATTAGTTCAAGCCTATATGTCAATGCTTTTTGTAAAACTTTGTGGCTGTACGGCGATAATGAATGTTTGGTATAGAAATGTTAAGGTTAGTTCTGTTCACTAGACCTTATAGAATAGACACGCTGGGAAGTCTATCCTCTGAAGCCAACATCTACTGCCATATCGCCTCATCGTGACGTCAGCATCGGATAGAAAACTTTTCTGCAGAGTTTGTTCACATTGTTTTCCATAGCTGGTTGTGTCTATTTCAGATGGAAGTAAATTATTATTTATGAAAATACTAACTCCCGCTGAAATAGAAATAGAAAACAATGTAAGCAAACTCTACAGAAAAGTTTTCTATCCGATGCTGACGTCACGATGGGGCGATAGGGCAGTAGATGTTGGCTTCAGTATGAATATACAATGGGCCGAGTCTATTCTACTAGTAGTTCTGTGAACAGTAGACCTCACGCAGTATTCACATCCACAAGTACCTGATTGAAACTATAGACCTTATGGAAATACAACAATAGACTGGCTTCTCCAAATATCTGTGTAATCACTTGTCAGCTGATTTATGATGAATAATTCTATAGTCTGATTTTTACTCTAATATTGGCGTATGAAGGAGGCTCCTTTTTCCTTTTATATTATCCTTGAAAAGCAAAATTTCCAAAAACCTTGTATATACGTCGACGCGCAATTTAGAAAGGAACATACCAGACAAATTTCATGAAAATCTATTATCGCGGTTCGCCGTAAATGCCCAACATATAAACATTTAGAGAAATGCCAAACCGTCGACTTGAATCTTAGACCTCACTCCGCTCGGTCAATAATCTATACACATTACATTCTATAGTGATTGATGAGACTATAGAATTATTCATAATCAATCAGCTGATAAGTGGATTATTCATTGCATGCATTACACAGATATCTGGCCGTGTCTATTTTTATAAGGTAGGGTTTCAATATAATTTATGAATCAAGCTTGTATCAATATTCTCACATTTGAAAAACAAATTTAATAGGTGATTGAGAAAAAAAATTTAAAATGATTGATTGAACTGAATAATGCTGAAGAAATTATAATATTCTTGATTGAAGAAAATTAATTTTAAAAATCTGGTGTGGTGCACTCACACAACTTTCCTTGCCATTATGAAAATTGATCACCTGACGCTAGTGTTCCCGCGCATCTCAAGTCTACTATTCAAAGATTTGAGCCAGCTGGTGACAAGACAATAGCGCTGCAGACACACAAAGTCTGCTATCTCTTCATAGTGAATGATTTAATAGAATCAACAGTTGCCAACAGTTTGCAATTGAATAATCTTATTTTCTCTAATTTCGAGCTTATTTTCAATTTTAGGTAAAAATGCTACTGAACATTAATTGTAGAGATTTTTATGCTCAATCTTTTCTACTTGAAATTTTTTGTTTAATTTGTATCTGAAGCCTGATAATTGGGAATCTAAAATCAAACTTTGCTTAGATTATGCAGTGCTCCTGAAATTTTTACAGATATGAGACTTGTGGCAGTTGATAGAGCTTATCAATGACTTTTCTAGGTATGAATTTTATCGAAATCGTTGGAGCCGTTTTCGAGAAAATCGCGAAAAACCCTGTTTTTAACAACATTTTCGCCATTTTAGCCGCCATCTTGAATTGCATTTGATCGAAATTGTTCATGTCGGATCCTTATAGTGTAAGGACCTTAGTTCCAAATTTCAAGTCCTTCCGTTAATTGGAAGATGAGTATCGTGTACAAAGACGCACATACCACTCATATACACACACACACACACACCACACACACACACACACACACACACCACACACACACACACCACACACAATACAGACCAATACCCAATAACCACTTTTTTGGACTCAGGGGACCTTGAAACGTATAGACATTCATAAATTGGGGTACCTTAATAATTTTTTTCGAAAAGCAATACTTTCCTTACCTATGGTAATAGATTATCACGAAACTGGATAAATCATCATAATATGGGATACAAATTCAAACGTGAACTGAGTTTATTAACATAAATGAGTATTTAATCTTGGAGAAAACAAATAACAGCTTTTAAGAGTGAATTATGATTCAACTGTGAACTGTGATTCAACCGAATAAATAGAACAGGTGACACCAGATACACGTGGATGAGAAAACTGCGTGAGGTCTACTGTTCACAGAACTATCAATATAGTTCTGTTATATAAGTATATTATAAAATATTCTGTTATATTAGTTATTTTAGTAAAATATAATTGATTATTTCAAACGGAAATGAACAGTTAATATTATAACAAAAAACCTGTATCAGCTACCGTCTACAGAAGGCATTGACAAGACAGAGGATCGGCAACGTTGTTCTCTTTTCTTTCTCCACTGCCATTATAACGTGGACCTCACTATATACTCTCTGACGATTCAGTTATCGCTTAAGAGTTCCAAATCTCTGACCCAATGAAAGTACGACTTCAATACAGGTTTGGGACTTTTCAACAACAAATCAGATTGATTTATTCTTTCTCCATATTTATCATTGAGAGAACACTGCAATTTTCTCCATCTACTTCCATAAATACTGGCCATGTCAAATTTGATTGCAATTTATTTGATTGATCAAAAAATTCAAACCACGTCGATTGGAAATAAATGTATATGTTCAGTGCAAAAGTATTATACATTTTGGTTTGGCACTGTAATCATACCATATCCCATTAGTTCGTCACAATCAGTTCAAAATCATGACATGGAAATTATTTGATTTCTGAAAGAATGTATATCTTATACAAAGTAGACGGTTTAAATACATAGGTACGAAATTTTTTATTTGAACCAGTTATAGAGGTGGTCATTGATTAGTATTCGATGCTATAGTGAGGTCCACGTTATAATGACAGTGGACAAAGATACGAGAATAACGTTGCCGATACTCTGTCTTGTCAATGCCTTCTATAGACTGTAGCTGATACAGGTTTAACTGTTCATTCACGTTCAAAATAATCAATTATATTTTATTAAGCAAGAAATGCTATTTTTCAATAATTTCATAAAGAATTTCCATAATTAAGATGAAATATTTTGCTAATTAATCGTCATTGTTAAAAGACGACCTGGCAATACAGCAAAGCGAGAAGAGATAGCGCTATCCGCTTTGTTGAATGACAGACAAGGATAGTAATAATGTGATTTTCATTACAGCATACTATACTGTAAAGAGATCATTTTATGTTCTCTTTACAGTCGAGTATGTTAGGACTCTACTGAGTCCCAATAACTTCTGAGTAATTAATATAGGCTACTAACTCAAATAATTAAAGAACTCATTTAAGGAGTTTCATAAGTTATAAGAACTCATCGGAAATCTTATAATTTAGGCCTTTATTATTGTCTTTATAATTTCTGGGTGTGTCTTTTTGTATAGTTTAGGTTATATAAAGGGCGACAATTTTATTTTTTAGTCTTTATGTTTGTTTTAAGAATATTTTTTTAATTATTATACCTGATATTATTTGTTTGATATTAGGTTGAGATGGTTTAGGACATTATATTTGAGCTCGAAGGGTCTGTCTGTTATGAACTAGGCACTACAGGCTAGGTCATGTTTATAGAATGCAGTAGCTCGAGCAGCAGCAGGTAATGGTTTCTGTTTCTCAGCAATATTATTCTTTCTCTGATAAGTATGACAAAAAATATTGTACGTAACTTGCACGGTAACGTATTTACAGCATTCTTATGATAATTCTGCCCTCAACTACGTTTCGGGCAGAAACAATCATAATAATGTGGTAAATTATCGTTACCGGACTTGTTACGTAAAGTACTATTCTAATCAAACACTGCCATTATAACGTGGACCTCACTATAGTAGGCTACGGGTGGAAAATTGGTGAGGGAAGTTCAATTTTTGAAGAGACTGGTTCGGTGGGAACGTTTTTCATCATTCGATTTAATGCTAAACATTGTGATTTGAGATGTCTACAGCTGTGTATTCGAATTAAAAACCAATTCAATGCAAGAAAATAAGTTTTCCTAAAGAGGTTGGAGTAGAGTCGTGTAATCAGGAATCAGTGAACTCAAATCACTGTCCAGGGCCATATTTTCGATTTCAAGCACTTCTGACTGCAAACTCAGTACATACTGCATCATATTCTTCTAGAAATTTTATTCACCAATTCTTATGGGCTTTTTGTGTAGTTGAGAAGTTGATATTTTGGTAATTATTCATATTAAATGAAAATACTAAGAAATTGTCAAAAACCACAGATTTATTGAAAGTTAGAAAGACCGGTTTCGGTTGGTACACCATTGTCAATCTGTGATAAACTAAAACTAAATACAAGAGCAGCAGAATTTGTACTAGTAGGCGAGTATTGCTATTGGTCAAGGGCATGAACGCCTGCCATTGGCCCGCTAGACAGTCCTCCCCCACTTAACGGTGTCACAAATGCCACATTTTGTTATCATGGCGAGTATGCTGCTTAAGCCGCCATTTTGTGAACATTTCTGTTACACCGTTAAGTAGGAGGAGACTGTCTAGCTGGGCAATGGCAGGCGTTCATGCCTTGACCAATAGCAGTACTCGCCTACTAGTACAAATTCTGCTGCTCTTGTATTTAGTTTTAGTTTATCAGAGATTGACAATGGTGTAACAACCGAAACCGGTCTTTCTAACTTTCAATAAATCTGCGGTTTTTGACAATTTCTCAGTATTTTTATTTAATAATTCTTTTGGGTTTTGTCATATTTTCTCCCAATTTCAGAAATTCATTAGCAAATGTTCCCGTCTCCGTCCGTCCCGCTCTACCTAAAAAGTAGTCGTCATCTCTAATCATCATCCCTTTCACTCATTACCCTCGCACAAGCCTAGAGCTTATGTGGGCATCACCCTCAGTATTATATTATCATACATAATATCGAAAATAATATTGGACATTTGAAATTTTATGTTCTTATATTATGACTGTATTTCAAGTACAAACACTACTCTACAATTTTTATATTCAAAAGGATTTCAACTTTTAATCGGATTTCATATGAGAAAAACATATCACTTGTCTACCGAACAAGTTAATATCACATAAACACTATTTATTGTGAAAAGTTTTTCGAATTTAGTTGACAAAATTTCTAGCTAATATATATTCTTGGACAGAACTTTGAACTTTAAATTTCCTCAGTAAGAGCATAACCTATTTTTTTCGGACATTTTATTATTTATCAAATTTGGAACAGAATAGTTTTGGGCTATGCTGTTTTTCTATCTCGATCATATTCATATGATTGTAATTATACAATAAATAAATAATAAATAAATACATAATAAATAAATATAATAAATAAATAAATAATAAATAAATAAATAAATAAATAAATATAAATAAATAAATAATAAATAAATAAATAAATAAATATAATAAATAAATAAATGAATAAATAAATAAAAAAAAAAAATAAATAAATAATTTGCTTTGGCTGCAATCACCTTGCTACTATAGTGAGGTCCACGTTATAATGGCAGTGTTTGATTAGCAATGGTATTGCTATCCTTGTCTATCATCCAACAAAGCGGATAGCGCTATCTCTTTCTTGCTTTGCTCTGTTGCCAGATCGTCTTTTAAAAATGTATAATTATCAAGTAATCAACAAAATATCTCATCTTAATTATGAAATTATTGAAAAATCATTCTTGCTCAATAATATAATTGATTACTTTAAAAGAGGATGAACAGTTAATATTGCATCAATGAACCTGTATCAGCTACCATCTATAGAAGGCATTGACAAGACAGAGGATCGGCAACGTTGTTCTCCTATCTTTCTCCTCTGCCATACAACGTGGACCTCACTATACACACCTCCTTCCATGCATGAATGCTTGTGAGCCACAACTCAAAAACGTTCGTGCAGTGAAACGTAAAACGCAAAAACATGAATATAATGACTACTAGCCGTCAGCTCGCTTCGCTCGCCATATCCGTCTAGCCAGGGGGCTCTGCCCCCTGGACCCCCGACTGGATCGTCCAAGAATGAGATCAGCAGGCTCGCTTTGCTCGCCTGCATTTTTCATTTTGGCATTTTTATCATAATGTTAGGACAATCCAGTCGGGGGTCCAGACTAAACGGCTGGCTAAACGGATATGGCGAGCGAAGCGAGCCTCACTGCTAGTAATATAACTTTCCCAGGATTGAAGTAGCAGTGCCCAATCAATTTTTCCGCGATAAATGCATTTAAATCTTCAACTTGGTGCCAACCTAACTAAGTCAACTCAACTTAATGCCAACCTGACAAAATATTAATTTAGTTGCCAGTTAACAACTGTTTCGAAGAGGTACTCTATCTAGATTATAGTTCTATAGTAACATATGATATGGAAATTTTAATTATAATAAGAGATTGGGAGAAGAAGAATATACATGCTAAAAGACGAACTTTAAACCCTTGAAAACAACCCTTAGAGTTAAAATATTGCCAAAAGATTTCTTAGTGCGCCTCTAAAGGGCCAACTTAACACACCTACCAAATTTGAACGTTTTTGGTCCGGTAGATTTTTAGTTATGCGAGTGAGTGAAAGAGTGAGTGAGTGAGTGAGTGAGTGAGTGAGGAGGAGTCAGTCATCAGTGAGTGAGTGCCATTTCGCTTTTATATATTATATAGATATAGATTATAGAACTATGACATACTCATATAAACTATGACATACTAATTTTAGAGCAGAATTTCTCTAAAGTGACCATTTTCTTGTAACAACAACATTAACGTGAATGATCTTTCAAATATCCTGAATCATATCCTGTTCAGGAGAATGCACGTTACCTTTCAAGAAAATATTACTAGAAATATTTACAAATTACAATCTCTTTCTCATAGTGACAGATAGTACCATGGAGCTCTCTAGTAGGATTCACTATACTTACAGAGAAAGTTCCACTTATTTTCTGATTACACTCACGCACTATCACTCTCTCTTTCTCTCTCACACACTCTATAATCTCTTCATTCTTTATCTATATTACTATCTCTCTCACTCTCAGTCTCGTTGGTAGAGAGTTAGTGGGAAGAATACTTCGAATATTCTTTCCAAAGAATGGACATTGATATGTCCAAAGCTCCGCCAATTTATGTAGATGCATAACAATATTATCAATTTTATCTATAGTTATTACAAATTGTTTTTTTTTTCATATTATATACAGCTCCATAATT
>NC_052508.1:74262901-74326502 GCF_014356525.2 Nilaparvata lugens | reverse complement strand
GTCAACTAACAGTCTGGAAACTGGGTAAAGTGGTTAAATAACTTAATCAGCAACACGTCGAGTAATTCACTAGAAACTAACTCGAGTAGTTGGAAAACTGAAATAAATAAATCGACTAATTCACTGAAAACCAACTTAATCACTGAAAACTAACTGTAACTACCTCAAGTAGTTGGAAAACTGAAATGGAATCAACTAATTCACTGGAATCCGACTCAAGCAATTGGGAAAAACCAAGTAACTCACTGAAAACTAACTGTAAACTACCTCAAGTAGTTGGAAAACTGAAATGGAATCAACTAATCCACTGGAATCCAACTCAAGCAATTGGGAAAAACCAAGTAACTCACTGAAAACTAACTGTAAACTACCTCAAGTAGTTGGAAAACTGAAATAAAATCAACTAATCCCTGAAAACTAACTCAAGCAGTTGGGAAAACCAAGTAACTCTTCAATTTTTTCTTTTTTCAAAGGTATCATTTCTGAATTAGTATAAGCTAGTGCTTGAGGAAGTTGTATTGTATTCGGATCAACTTTAGAGACATTGAAATTACAATAGTAATAAGCAGTGTTAACACTTATTCTTATAATAAGTGTTGTTGAATTAATTGCAAAATGCAGAATACCTAACCTCTAAGCTTAAAAATAATATACCAGCTGTAGCGGACAAGATGCAGGTTTACCAACTAGCTACTTTAGTGCAGAAAAGTACTTCAGTCACTGACTTTGGTCCCTTTCTGCAATAAGCATAGTATGTGTCATATGATTTCTCTGTGATATAGACATTCAATCGGGTTCTTTCCTGCACTAAACTATGTGTAGTTTACTACTCCATAGTAACTGAATCCAGCATAAACTGAAAATTGATAAAAATTGACTCAGGTCCCTTTCTGAAATAAGCTGTTCATCTATATCTATCAACCTCATTGTCTCTGTCATTAAAACAATTTCAGAAATTAAAAGTCAAAACATTAGAATGAATGATTGATACAATGTGTTTGCTAGACAGTGATCATTCATTCAAGAGTACTGCATTTAAATTAATGATTGATCAGTCAATCATTATTCTAGTTCAATCTTTTGTTATCAATTAGAATGGAATTATAGGATAGAAATCGGTATCTCATTAACTAGGCTAATGTTGCCATAATACAGTAGTGTTTTGCTTGAAGCATCCTTAGGATTCTGGAGTGAATTTTAATTTCGCTCCTCCAGTCGGGTAACGTAATGTCAGTTGCTAGTGAGAGCGAAATGACGTATTTGTGATGACGTCACTGACGTTCAGTTTTCTACGTTCAATATGTGAGTGGCCAAAACCATTCTGACCGCTGGGTGCAATCAGTAGATTCCCTGTTAGAATAATTAAACTGTGTGAGAATTTATGCAATTCATTCATCTATTAACCTCTTTTCAAAAACGGAATCCCGAAATTCCAAGCAGAATACGAAGTACGATAACTATAATGATACAATAACGTAAAAATATAGAATGTCTCTATGTTACCAATGGTGCATATTGCACATCTCTTCTTGAAGCTCTAGCACTGTTAAGTTGTCCTCAAATTCAATATTTGGAATTCAAAATCTTGTTGTAACTGAATATTACGCACTTTGTTGCAACTGAATTCCTTCATGAAAGCGCGTAGAAGTTTCATATGCCTTGCTACCTCACTTCTGGAGGAAAGCAGGTATGTAACCTTACAAAGAGATGTAAAGAATATTAGTTTCCTTCTCTCTCTCCCTATACCTAATATACCTCATTCCATCTTCCCCTTATTTCCTTTTTCCTCCTCTCTCACAGATCCGTCGGCAAAATATCAACGTGCGGAATTTTAATTAAATATTTTCAGCAAGGTTTACAAGAATGTTGAATATTAGATATATAGAGCTTTTACAGAGAAAAGACGAAAATGTGTTGCAAGCTGGTGAAAATAAAATGTGACGACTTTTTGACATCAAAATACAGTTCTTGAGAAGACTAAAATACAGTTCATGAAATAGATAAATAATAGTTTGTTTTTTGGTCTTTCAAAATTATTTCTTTAATATGTGAATATTCCCTATTTTAGTGGTAATTGACTGAGCGAAGTGAGTCTAAGATTCAAGTCGACGGCTTATATGTTCTGCATTTACGGCGAAAAGCAGCAATAGAATTTCATGAAATTTGACAGGTATGTTCCTTTTTGAATTTCGCGTCGACTTATATATAATGTTTTTTGAAATTTTGTAGTTCAAGGATAATATAAAAAGAAAAGAGTCTCCTTTGAACGCCAATATTACCGTAGAAATCAGACTATAGAATTATTGATCATAAATCAGCTGTCGGTGAATTATTAATTAGCAATCTAATATTATTAATGGAATCTATCTGCATTGATGGGGCGGCGCTCCTGAAATTTTTACAGATATGGGACTTGTGGCAGTTGATAGAGCTTATCGATGACTATTTTAGGTATGAATTTGATCAAAATCGTTGGAGCCGTTTCCGAGAAAATCACGAAAAACCCTGTTTTTGACAACATTATCGCCATTTTAGCCGCCATCTTGAATTGCATTTGATCGAAATTGTTCGTGTCGGATCCTTATAGTGAAAGGACCTTAAGCTCCAAATTTCAAGTCATTCCGTTAATTGGGAGATGAGATATCGTGTACACAGACGCACATACACTCATACACACACACACACACACACACACCACACACACACACACACACACACACACACACACACACACACACACACACACACACATACAGACCAATACCCAAAAACACTTTTTTGGACTCAGGGGACCTCGAAACGTATAGAAATTTACAATTGGGGTACCTTAATTTTTTTCGGAATGCAATACTTTCCTTACCTATGGTGATAGGGCAAGGAAAGTAAAAAGTAACCAGATTTGAACCTTTTCCGTTTTATGCCAAGAAACTCCCCTATCAGAAAACCAATGCCAATACACATAGTCCCCTGTCATTATTTTCATCAAATATCAAATATCATCGATTCACTAACTCTACTAGTGAAAACCAGGCTTTAATGATAGTTGATAGTTGAGAATAGTGTCTGGAACCGATAAAATCTAACACACATTTCTCCTCGTCTAAATTACCATCCTGTATCTATTTTCGTAGCAGAGTTTGAAAGCAATCTACTTAATGAATGTAACTCAGTCATCGACGTATAATTAGTACCATCTTGTCTGCACTGCATCACTCCATCTCTATCCATTAACGTGTCCACACCTATCACTCCATCCTTGTTTATTGTTGTCGTTTCCAGCCCAAGTAATTCGGCTCCCTTCTCAAGTTCTATTTATAATAGCATGAGACGCTAGTACTGTACAAACACAGCCAGTCTTGCTGATCAATCAATACTAGAGTGAGTTCCATGTTATAATGGCAGTGGAGAAAGATAGCAGAACAACGTTGCCGATATTCTGTCTTGTCGATGCCTTCTATAGACGGTAGCTGATACAGGTTTATTGATGTAATATTAACTGTTCATTCTCGTTTAAAATGATCAATTATATTTTATTAAGAAAGGAATTATTTTTTTATAATTAAGATGAAATATTTTTTGAATTAACTAGTAGTTCTGTGATCAGTAGACCTCACGCAGTATTCTCATCCACAAGTACCTGATTGAAACTATAGACCTTATGGAAATACAGCATTAGACTGGCTTCTTCACACATCTGTGTAATCACTTGTCAGCTGATTTATGATGAATAATTCTATAGTCTCATTTTTACTCTAATATTGGTGTATGAAGGAGGCTCCTTTTTCCTTTTATATTATCCTTGAAATGCAAAATTTCCAAAAACCTTGTATATACGTCGACGCGCAATTTAAAAAGAACATACCTGTCAAATTTCATGGAAATCTATTACCGCGTTTCGCCGTAAAATGCGCAACATATAAAATTTAAACATTCAAACATTTAAACATTCAAACATTCAAACATTTAAACATTCAAACATTTAAACATTCATACATTTAAACATTGAGAGAAATGCCAAACCGTCGACTTGACGGCTCACTTCGCTCGGTCGATTATTAATTCTACATTGTTTAAAGACGATCCGGCAATAGAGCAAAGCGAGGAAGAGATAGCGCTATCCGGTTTGTTGAATGATAGACAAGGATAGCAATACCATTGCTAATCAAGCACTGCCATTAGAACGTGGACCGCACTATAGTAACACTGCTGAACGTGAGCCAAGTCCAGTTAGAAGCTTCCTCTGTTAGAAAAAAATTAATGTTTAGAAATGAAAATGTTTGAAAAAAAATGTTTTAGAAAAAAATAATCCTAGGTTAAATGCGGCTGTCACCTTTCTGCGATTTCCACTAATAAAAATGATATTATAATCTCAATTTCGAATGAAAGTATTGTTTTTGAATTGAAAAATTATATCATTCAAGTTTGAGACCAAATGTAGACGTTTTGGCTATAATCCACATCACTATTTCTTTATAATCTTTGGATTGACAATTCAAATTTTGACAATTCCTATACTCTGATAAGAGTCTTTGGGAAGCTGTTAAAAACACACAAACAATTTCCTTTTCCTACAGTTACGTTGAAAAGTGGCCATTGCTGCACTGATTACAGAACGCAAAGAATCACTTTTCCGCTCTAGTGCGGGAAAAATTTTTCTGCACTCCAGATTTGCAACATGGCAACGCAAAATACTTAGTAGGTTATATGGAGCAACAGTGCAGCAAAATCAAAATGAAGTTGGTAACAGTGACTGCTGTGGCTGCTATAGTGAGCAGAGGTGCAACCAAGCACAACGCGCTAATTATTATTCATTATATATTATAACCAAGGACAACGAGGATTTTAGGATTAAGGTTTTTATCAATAATAAAATTACACAGAAAAACATTTGATGCATTTCAGGCAATTTTACCCATAATTACCCACTTTTCATATTCAATGGTAACTGTAGGAAAAACTTAATGTGAATACGTGCGCAAAGTTCCTCTGCTGCACTCAAGAAACCATTCCGCCCTCGCCTACGGCTCGGGCGTAAACGTTCTTTCGGTGCAGCAAACTGTCACTTTGCGCACTAGTTGCACAAATAACTATTCCGCGTGGTAAGAGGTTTGCGCCCAACGTTTTTACAAGAGTAGTTTCTACTTCTGCTAAAGCTCAGGTACGTTTTCATTAATATGTGAATAATTCCTATTTTTGTGATAATAATGTGAAATATTTCTTCTATGTTTGGTTCTGAAGCATCTGAATTTAAAAATCTACTTTAAGAGAATAAGGACTGAAAATCTAGTGAATTTAGTGAACAACTACAAGACTTAACCTATTTCGGACTATGTGTAACCCTATCTGAATTTGGGAGAGGAATAGCACAAGGCTACCTTATTTTTTCTCTCCCTATCATTTTGATAATGTACTTATTGTATGAATCAATCTATATATATATATTATATATAAAAGCGGAATGGCACTCACTCACTCACTGACTGACTCACTCACTCACTCGCAGAACTAAAATCTACCGGACCAAAAAAACGTCAAATTTGGTAGGTATGTTCAGTTGGCCCTTTAGAGGCGCACTAAGAAATCTTTTGGCAATATTTTAACTCTAAGGTTGTTTTTAAGGGTTTAAAGTTTGTCTTTTAGCATGTATATTCTTCTTCTCCCAATCTCTTAGTTAAATTGAAATTTCCATATTATATTTACTATGGAACTATAATCTAGATAGAGTACCTCTTCGAAACAGTTGTTAACTGGCAACTAATTATATTTTGTCAGGTTGGCATTAAGTTGAGTTGACTTTGTTAGGTTGGCATCAAGTTGAAGATTCAAATGCATTTATCGCGGAAAAATTGATTGGGCACTGCTACTTCAATCCTGGGAATATTATATTACTAGCCGTCGCTTCGCTTCGCCATATCCGTTTAGCCAGACGTTTAGTCTGGACCCCCGACTGGATTGTCCTAACATATGATAAAAATGCTCAAATGATAAATGGAGGCGAGCGAAGCGAGCCTGCTGATCTCATCTTGGACGATTCAGTCGGGGTCCAGGGGCGGAGCCCCCTGGCTAGACGGATATGGCGAGGGAAGCGAGCCTGACGGCTAGTAAAGAATAAAGTAGCAAACGCGTTTCAAGAGACAAGTAGGTAATCCCGTTAATATTAGTCTCATCCAATTCAATTGTTAATAAAATATTTGTAAGCTCTTTGTGTGTTTAATTAAGGCAGCTCTGTTGGCTGGACTAGCGTGATGAAACTGGAACTGCAAATGCAAACATGACCGAGAGAAGTGTGAGTAGAGCTTGAGAGGTCGCAAATGCAAAGTAAAGCTCACCATATGCAAACAGTGCCGCCTTGAGGCTAGAGGCTTTTGCATCCCTGGGTCTCTAAGCTGCTCAGTATTGCAATTCTCGTCTCCAACACCTCTGATCTACCTCGGATATTGTCGGTATTAGTGATCTACCCTTCCAACACTCACTCTCTCTCCTCACTTTCTCTCTCTTCTTTCTTCCTCAATCACTCTCTTCTCTTTATCAAATTCCGAATAATTCCTCCTCTGCTTCGACACTCTTTCTCTCTTCCACCTCTCTTCTACACAATCTCATTCCTCTTCTTTGGCCCCGCACAAACACATAGATTTTTGTTCGTACAGTATTTTGCTGTCCTTATAATTTTTTTTAACAGATGATTTCAAACAGAATATGTTTGTCAAGTTCCGTTTAATGTGATAAAAATCGTAAAAATATAAAAAATATATCAAAAAAATATAAAAAATATAAAATATCGTAAAAATATCGTAAAATATCGGCAAAATATCGTACGAGCAAAAATCGATGAATGTGCGGGGCTTTATGAAGATAATCAAACTCTCTTTCAAGAGTAACCTTTTTCGTAGACTCTTTCTTTCGTAGTATCTTCCTAGGTCATAAGATATTCTCTATTCAAAAAAATAAAAAACAAATATTGAATGAAAAAGACTAAGAAATTGTCAAAAAAAACACAGATTTATTGATACTTAGAAAGACTTAGATGGTGTAATAACCGGTCTTTCTAAGTATCAATAAATCTGTGATTTTGACAATTTCTTAGTCTTTTTCATTCAATTGGTATGAATAATTACCACAATATCACTTCTTAACTACACAAAAGTAAAAAAACAAATATACAATGAAAAATATTGAATGAAAAAGACTAAGAATTGTCATAAAACCACAGATTTATTGATACTTAGAAAGACTTAGATGGTGTAATACCGAAACCGGTCTTTCTAAGTATCAATAAATCTGTGGTTTTTGACACTTTCTTAGTCTTTTTCTTCAATTTGGTATGAATAATTACCACAATATCAACTTCTTAACTACACAAAAAGTGAAAAAACAAATATACAATCAAATACACCTCAAAAAGCCAACACAATATTGTTCTTTCTGGTACCAAGGTTTATTTTCTCTATTCCTGTATATGATTTTGTATCTTGAAAATAATGCATATTCTAGTCATTGAACAAGGAAATTTCATTTTCGCCACACTGCATAGAAAGCAGCTGTTTTCCAGTCCCTAAGTAGATCTGAAAGACATTGTTTGCAAACGACTCTCGTCTGACGTCAGAACAGGTTTCTTTCCGGCTAAGGCCGGAAAGAGTACCCTTTCCGGCCGCTAACATGGAACTAAGAAAGGTGAGACTGCTATTCTAACTTTTTCTAAAATGTGTTTGGACAACTGTGCCATATGGTGCATTTTGTTCAGAAGGGTGAGATCGGAAATTTCCACCCCACTTTGAGAATCCTACGTCGTGTGGTTCTTGAGATACTATCCTCATTCCGTAAACACTATCTTTCTGTGCTTGTAGCGTAATATACTATTTCATTAGCAACATCTTCGTCAATAAACTTATAATCTAGAGGTCAGTATGATACTCTGTATCCGTAATGTATCCGATGTAGCCTAGTGTATGTATCTTTTCAATACGTTAGATCCATTTAGAACAATTATTTTTGTTACCCAATTCATGCAACATATTTTTCTCATCGACCAAGAAAATTCCAATTCAATCAGGAAAATCTTTTCCAGGAAACTTCTTAGATAACCCGAAGCCATTTTCAGTTCTTCTAAAGGTGCGTACAGATTTACGCGCCGCGAACATGAGCACTTCACTTTTAATCAGCTGATGCCAAGCTTTTTATATCTATATCTTATACGTTTCTGTTAAAAATACAGATATAGTCAGGTGATAAAAGTGAATGCTCATGTTCGCGGCGCGTATATCTGTACGCACCTTAATACACACATTTTCATCATTTTCTTATTTAACTGACTTTGCTTACTCAGCACTGGAAACTGTTTACTCCCCTATCTGAAAACATAATAGTGAGGTCCACGTTATAATGGTAGTTGAGAAATATAGGAGAACAACGTTGCCGATCCTCTGTCTTGTCAAGCCTTCTATAGACGGTAGCTGATACAAGTTTATTGATGTAATAATATTAACTCCTCATTCTCGTTTAAAATAAACATTTATATTTTATTAAGCTGGAAATTATATTTTTCAATAATTTCATAATGAAATTTCATAATTAAGAATAAATATTTTGTTCATTTACTATTAATTGTAAATTGTTAAAAGACTATCTGGCAACAGAGCAAAGCGAGAATGAGATAGCGCTATACTAAAATGTTATAGCCTACAGCCTTCTAGTCTTAGAATTATACTATAGTGAGGTCCACGTTATGATGGCAGTTGAGGAAGATAGGAAACATCGTTGCCGATCCTCTGTCCTGTCAAGTCTTCTATAGACGGTAGCTGATACAGGGTTATTGATGTAATATTAACTGCTCATTCTCGTTTAAAATAATAATTATATTTTATCAAGCAAGAAATTATATTCGTCAATGATTTCATAATGAAATTTCATAATTAACATTGAATATTTTGTTAATTCTACTTTGTTAATAGGCGATCTGGCAACAGAGCAAAGCGAGAAAGAGATAACACTATCTGCTTTGTTGCATGATAGACAAGGATATAGCAACACTATTGTCAATCAAACACTGCCATTATAACGTGGACTTCACTATAGTTTACAGTGTTGTTATTGAAATATTCTACTGTAAAATGATGAACTATCATAAATAAATTTCCTTCTTGGAGATTGATAGGCTATGAAACTCATCAACTGATGACTTTTCACACTTTGTAAAAATCCTCTATAAATTAAGATGCATTCACACCATAGTGTTGTCAACAAAATGTTTATTTCTCCATCCTTATAGATTCTGGTTTTTATAGAATGATATAGATAGTTTGTTAAGTTGCGTTGAATCTAATAGAATCTATAAGGACGGAAAAATAAACATTTTGTTGACAACTTTGGTGTAAACGCAGCTAGAAGAAATTTCGAACATTATCATTTTACCATAAACATAGTGGAGTTCATGATAAAGAGATTTACTTGTTATTATCATTAGAAAATTTAATGTGGTTTGTAATTCATTACCAATTCCATACAGCTAACAGTCTGTTTATTATTTTGTTAATTGATTATTAATTCGACATTGTTAAAAGACGACAGAGCAAAGCGAGAAAGAGATAGCGCTATCCGGTTTGTTGAATGATAGACAAGGATAGCAATACCATGGCTTGCTAATTAAACACTGCCATTATAACGTGGACCTCAATATAGTATGTGCTTTTTTCAGTAAACTTGTTAGAGAACTGGAAGCCAGACCTGACCCTGCTTACTCAGCCCTGTTTACTCCCCTATCTTCAAACTGATGTTGACTCTTGCAATCTCCATACATTCTCCTTCATAACGGGTTTCATCGTTCTTCATCCATTTTCTTGCCATATATTTGTAGTCATGAGAGCACGTAGAAATTGAGTTTGCTCGTTGAACGGAGGAAAAGCAAATGGAGACCAGTTCATTTTCAGTGATGACGAGCTTCATCAAGTTGATGTGGATGTTCACTATGATGATGATGATGATGATGATGATGATGATAATAATATCGATGATGATATAAGAAAAAAGATGATGATGACGACGCTGGAAAAACGCAGAATTTGGGTGTATCTTTGGTATTATTGCAAATTCCTTCTAACACAATATTATTACACCCTAGCTTAGCTTCTGTTACTAAATTTGAACTGTTTCTGTACATTTTCTCTCGATAAATCTGAGAAAAAGCAAAAAAAAAACGCTAATTTTGGGCATATCTTTGACGTTATTGCAAATTCTTTCTAACACAACATTATTACACCCTAGCTGAGCTTTTGTACTGAATTTGAACATTTCCTGTTCATTTCATTTGTTTTCGATAAAGCTGAGAAAACGCTGGAAAAACGCAGATTTTGGGCGTACCTTTGGAAATTTTTCCAAATCCGTTCTTAGTGCGCCTCTAAAGGGCCAACTGAACATACCTACCAAATTTGAACGTTTTTGGTCCGGTAGATTTCCAGTTCTGCGAGTGAGTGAGTGAGTCAGTCAGTCAGTCAGTCAGTCAGTCAGTCAGTCAGTCAGTGAGTGAGTGAGTGCCATTTCGCTTTTATATAGAAGCCCATTTTCAGCATAGAAATGACGGACCAATCACAAGCAAGTTTCAGATTTCGACACCTACTAGGCCACGCCTCTCATTCCCAGCTACTCTACTCTCTCCTGATTGGTCGATAGTTTGACTAGTAACTACTGTTTTCGGATTCGGCCACTAGATGGCCGGTCAAGCAGCAAGTGTTGATTAATATTATACACTTTCATTCTCCCCCCCCCTGATTCGTGTCAAATACTCCAAATAAGAAGAAGAAGAAGGAAAAGAAGAAGAAGGAGAAGAAGTAACATTCGGCTGCAACACCACCAATCTAAAAGAGAACTAATAGAGCAACCATACTTGAACTTTGACCATAATGATTGTGGAAGAGGATGAAGAAGAAGGAGAAGATGAAGAGGAAGAACAAGAAGAAGAGGAGGAGGAAGAGATGATAATGAAGAAGAAATTTGAGTGAAAACAAGATTTTATAAAGTGGAACACAATAGATGGAGAGGTAAAGGTTCTTCTTCTGCTTTTTCGCCTCATGCTCTGTTATTAAATCTTGTAATTTAATTATATTGATTCTGATTTCCTACCACCAAGTTTCTAAATTGAATAAACATTGATAATCAAGACCATCCAGTTCAATACAGAATTTCCTATATTAGAATGGAATTGGCCTACCGCAAAGTCCAAGATATGCGTGAGCTCGAAAATTCCATAACATTCTGATCTCCCACCACCAAACTTCTAAATTGAATTAGCATTGATAATCGAGACCATTTAGTTCAATACAGAATTTCCCAACTTTGATTCCCATATTAGAATGGAATTGGCCAACCGCACGAAAAAAGTCCAAGATATGAGCGAGCTCGAAAATTCCATAACATACAACTCCAATTAATAAATTTCCATTGATTTGGCTCCAGCAGAATTCGAATCTTTGTCGATTCAATCAAATAGTGGCTGACCACTCGGGAGCAGACAATCATATTCGGTTTTTGAATGCGGTAGTGTACTGGCCCATGGCACACAACTTTTGTTGAGTCTCTGGCGGTTTAATTAAAAGTTGATCCTTCCCGAATTCGTACCTCTATACCTAATTCTGGCAAAGTTTGTGTTCTCTTATATTTGAATCATAAATCATATCACCTCTCCTTTTGATCCTAATGGAGAGTTCTGCCCCTATCAACGCCATACCACATTTTACGTTATTCAGTCTATCTCACGAAAATAAACCGATGAATGTATATGCAACGTTGTCAAAATAATAAGATTTATTTATTAGGTTAGCACAAACACGGGGAAGGAAAAAAACAGTTGATCAACGTTGTCCATAGCTAATCATAAATGAGAATTAATTAATATTTCTATAGTATACTTGACGATTTTAAAACTCATATTTTTGGTTTTGTGACGGGGAGGTACTACCCTGTTCCAATTTCCATCGGACTATTTTCATGCAATTTTTAAATAGACTGTTGAATTGCAGCAGTAGGATATTGATGATGTACATGCTGATTGATGATATTGATGATTAGCTGATATTGATATTGATATTGATATTGCTGATATTGATGATTAGTACATGCATAATCATTTGTAATGTGACGTTTTGGGGGTTATCAAGATATGGGCATTGCCCCAAGTTGTTGGGGAAATATTGTTCCAATATTGAAGTAAATAAAAAATACTACTGGAAGATTCTTATTTTAGTCATATGTTAGTGTATTCATATGTTTTTATTACTTTCCTTGCCCTACTACCATAGGAAAGGAAAGTATGTTTTCCGAAAGAAATTAGACTCCCCTGAGACTAAAAAAGTGGTTTCTGGGTATTGGTCTGTATGTGGTGGTGTATGAGTGTATGTGCGTCTGTGTACACGAAATCTCATCTCCCAATAAACGTAATGACTTGAAATTGGGAACTTAAGGTCTTTACACTATAAGTATCCGACACGAACAATTTCGATCAAATGCAATTCAAGATGGCGGCTAAAATGGCGAAAATGTTGTCAAAAACAGGGTTTTTCACGATTTTCTCGAAAATGGCTCCAATGATTTAATCAAATCCATACCTAAAATAGTCATTGATCAGCTATATCAACTGCCACAAGTCCCAAATCTGTAAAAATTTCAGGAGATCCGCCCCATCTATGCAAAGTTTGATTTCAGATTTCCAATTATCAAGTCTCAGATATAATTCAAACGAAAAATTTCGAGTGGAAAAGATTGAGCATGAAAATCTCTTCAGATAATGTCCAGTAACATTTTCACCTAAAATTGAAAATAAAGATATCAATATTGTAAACTGTTGGCAACTGTTGATTCTATTAAATCATTCACTATGAAGAGATAGCAGACTTCGTGTGTCTGCAGCGCTATTGTCCTGTCACCAGCTGGCTCAGATGTTAGAATTAGTAGACTTGAGATGCTCGTGAACACTAGCGTCAGGTGATCAATTTTCATAACGGCAAGGAAAGTTGTGTGAGTGCGCCACACCAGATTTTTGATTAGCAATGGTATTGCTATCCTTGTCTATCATTCAACAAAGCGGATAGCGCAATCTCTTTCTCGCTTGCTCTCTTGCCAGATTGTCTTTCAACAATGTAGAACTAATAATTAATCAACAAAATATTTAATCTTTATTATGAAATTATTGAAAAATATAATCTCTTGCTAGATAAAATATAATTGATTATTTTAAACTAGAATGAACAGTTAATATTACATCAATAAACCTGTATCAGCTACCGTCTATAGAAGGCATTGACAAGACAGAGGATCGGCAACATTGTTCTGCTATCTTCCTCCACTGCCATTATAACGTGGACCTCACTATAGAAGCAATACGGAAATGAAAATCGGGAAATATTTCTAGCAATGATATTGTTAGCCTTGAGATTGTGATGCTTCTCTGCTTCCATATTTCAGCCTGCAGTGCATGACTGATGGTAATTCGTCTGAACGTCTGCTGCTCAATTTATTTCGTTTTTCTCCATTTTTTATTACCACCGGATGCGGTAATCCGTTCTCCCTGTAACAAGTTACAGTTCTTGAAAACTCAGAAAAAATAAATAATTATGAAACAGAAGGGAAGCATGCCTGTGGTGACTAAAATTATGATTAACCTTCAAAGTGTGACTATAAGAATTATTTTTGCGTTTAAAAATTCAATGAATTATTGTACTTACTACAGAGTAAATATATAAGAGCATCATACTACTACTATATACTCCTACTAATAGTAGGATAAAGCTGTGTCTATACCAAAACTACTAGTAGTTCTTTGAACAGTAGACCTCACGCAGTATTCTCATCCACAAGTACCTGATTGATACTATAGACCTTATATTTATGGAAATACAGCAATAGACTGGCTTCTCCACACATCTGTGTAATCACTTGTCAGCTGATTTTGATGAATAATTCTATAGTCTGATTTCTACTCTAATATTGGGTATGAAGGAGGCTCCTTTTTCCTTTATATATCCTTGAAATGCAAAATTTCCAAAAACCTTGTATATACGTCGACGCGCAATTTAAAAAGGAACAACATACCTGTCAAATTTCATGAAAATCTATTACCGCGTTTCGCCGTAAATGCCCAACATATAAACATATAAACATTTAAACGAGAGAAATGCAAAACCGTCGACTTGAATCTGAGACCTCACTTCGCTCGGTTAATTAACAAAATTTAATAACTTAATCCTTATAGATTCTATTGGATTGAATAACTTCTCATACACATGATGAACATATGTGTTTGTAAAGTTCCGTTCAATCTTATAGAATCTATAAAGATAAGGTTAATAGAATTTTGTTAATAGCTTTGTTGTAAACCCAGCTTAATAGTTCAATATTAATGTTCAATATTTTTCAGCTTTAACAGAAAACAAAATTTGTTTAATAAATTCAAAGCAATTCAAGATATATTACATTTTTTTCACATTAATACCTATTGTCATGTTATAATGGGAGTATTTAATTAGCAAAGGTATGCTATACCTAAACAGTATAATGTCAGTGGAAAAAGATATAAGAACAACGTTGCCGATGATCCTCTGTCTTGGCAATGCCTTCTATAGACGGTAGCTGATACAGATTTAGTGATGTGTAATAACTGTTCTCGTTTAAAAGAATCAATTATATTTTATTAGGCAAGAATATTTCCAATAATTCTATAATGAATTTTCATAATTAAGATGAAATATTTTGTTAATGAATTATTTATTCTACATTGTTAAAAGCCGATCCGGCAACAGAGCAAAGTGAGAAAGAGTTAGTGCTATCTGCTGTGTTGAATAATAGACAAGGATAGTAGTCTTAAGGTAGGCGCACACAGATCGTCATCGGACGGACGGCACGCATCGGATGATTAGATTTGATGCATTATTTTCAATTGGAGTGCACATACCTTTCCGCATCGTATTGGTATGCGCACTCCAATTGAAAACAATGCATCAAATCTAATCGTCCGATGCGAGCCGTCCGTCCGAGAACGATCTGTGTGCGCTATCTTAATACCATTGCTAAATAAAATCTGGTGTGGCGCACTCACACAACTTTCCTTGCCGTTATGAAAATTGATCACTGACGCTAGTGTTCCCGCGCATCTCAAGTCTACTATTCAAATATTTGAGCCAGCTGATGTCAGGGCAATAACGCTGGAGACACACATGAGGTTGCTATCTCTCATAGTGAATGATTTAATAGAATCAACAATATTTGCAATTGAATAATCACCATTTTCTCGAATTAAAGCTTATTTCAATTTTAGGTGAAAATGTTACTGAACATTAATAATTGTAGAGATTTTCATGCTCAATCTACTCCACTTGATTTTTTGTTTCCAATTGTATCTGAAGCCTGATAATTGGGAATCTATCTGCATTGATGGGGCGGAGCTCCTGAAATTTTTACAGATATGGGACTTGTGGCAGTTGATAGAGCTTATCGATGACTTATTTAGGTATGAATTGATCAAAATCGTTGGAGCCGTTTCCGTGAAATCACTAAAAACCCTGTACTTGACAACATTTTCGCCATTTTAGCCACCATCTTGAATGCATTTGATCGAAATTGTTCGTGTCGGATCCTTATAGTGAAAGGAGCTTAAGTTCAAATTTCAAGTCATTCCGTTAATTGGGAGATGAGATATCGTGTACACAGACGCACATACACTTATACACCCACTACACCCACACACACACACACACACCACACAACACACACACACACACACACACACACACACACAACACACACCACACACACACACACACAACACCCACACACACACACACACACACCACACACACACACACACACACACACACACCACAAACACACACACACACACAAACACACCCACACACACACACACCACACAACACACACACCACACACACACACACACACACACCACACACACACACACACACACACACACACACACACACACACACGCACACCACACATACAGACCAATACCCAAAAACCTGTTTTTTGGACTCAGGGGACCTTGAAACGTATAGAAATTGGGGTACCTTAATTTTTTCGGAAAGCAACACTTTCCTTACCTATGGTAATAGGGCAAGGAAAGAACACTTTCCTTACCTATGGTAATAGGGCAAGGAAAGTAACAAACATTGACATTATAACGTGGACTTCACTATAGTAATTCTTTATAATTGAGTTTTTCTTATTATCATTATAATTATGTATGGTATTGTATAGAATAAATATGAGAAGTTTATTATGATAACTATTCCATATACTTTGAATACAATACAGAATTGTTGAAACTATATAAAAAAATTGAACAATGAATACTGTATAGAAGGAAAGAGTTATCCATTTATTGTTAGCACCTCAGTGATTGGTGAAGAGCAGAGCGTATTGTTGATTTCCATGGTTGATATCCAGCGATCTCGCGCCAAAAACTTCCAAATCCGAATTACGCGCTCATGAATTATTCATTTACTCATTCATCGATGACACGGTGAACAATGGATGCTGTCTACGTTGCCACTGACATTTATCTCTCTCCTTTTCTCGTCTCGTCTTTTTTCTCGCATCCTCTGATCCAAGAAGAATCGAAAACAAAAGAAGTAAAGTCGGACAGCCGCGCTTGTTTGATGAAGCGTCGAAGCGTCCTATCAAAACACAATAGCGGCCAAGACGTGCGTCAATGATTTAAAAACAAAAATGGGCAATAAAATGAGAGCGAAGATACAAAAAATGGGCAATAAAATGAGAAAAGAGACATGAAAATGGACCGAAAAGTAGGCAGCAACCGAACTAGTCGACAGAAAAATTGGGTCTGTGGAAAATTAATAATGAAGAAGGAAAATAATGGAAAGAAAATCAGCTTTTAACCTTCGTGCCAACCAAACCATATCAAGACCACTCCTCTTCTCCTCTCAAAAATGTATTAAAGGAATTGTTTATAATCGTAATTATCATAAGAGTTTGTAGAAGGTAAAGGACTGAATGTTTCTTATCGAATAGGATCAATTTTATACAATAATTGTTCTTATTGACCGAACGCAGTAAGGTCTATGTTTTAATTCTGATTTTCTTCCGTCTGTCTGTATGTATGAAACATGGATATCCATAGTTGGAAAAGCCCTCCAATCTTCCATCCTTTTTTTTGCACCACTTTATTTTTTTATTTCAATGTGTATTGTTGTTGTTGTGTGTTGTTTGCATGTATTCTTTTTGTTAATCTCTGTATTGGACTTGTATGTGTGTGTAAAAAAGAAATAAAGTGAATTGAATTGAAACCGGTGAACAGATGACACGGATACTTGTGGATGAGAAAACTGCGTGAGGTGTACTGTTCACAGAACTAGTAGTACATCTATATCTATATAATAAGAGAGAGTAGGGTTGTGTGTGTTCGTTTGTTCTTTTGTTCGCATCAAAACATGTCAACTTGTGGATTGCATACCGGAAAAACGGGAATGATTTAGTTCTCCTAATTTTGAACATAGATTCTAAAAATATCAATCTCCTGCACCTGGAAGCCCAAATTTCATTTTTCCTTCTAGATTTTTCAGAATTAATGTTCAAACTTCATTAATAGTACATACGATTTCATAAAAAAATCACCAAATCATATGGTCGGAATTAAAAATTTTATTATGATAAAGAACTGGATTATACACGTATACAGGTGTAAGTAGTAGAGGGAAATTATGTTTGACGCATTCAATTATGTTTAATTGAAAGGTGTCATATGATACATGATTCCTATACAGGATTCCAGAGAAAAGATATGGTGAAAACCGCACATCGATATCTCAAACCTTTCAAAATTTATTCTCATTCATTTCCTTTGTTATAGTATAGAAGATAATAGATAAATGGAGATATATCAATCTATCTTTCATCTTCTATTCTATAATAGTGGAAAGGACTGGCTTAAACACGTATACACACGTGTAGAGGATAAGGGAATTATGTTTGACGCATCATCACGTCTGAACTACTGGACTGATTTACTTGAAATGCTGCTTATAATTCTTAATCAACCGAGGATTCTTATAGGCCTACTTTCAATTCTTCTGGATTTCATTACGCCAAGTTTTAAAATAGACCCTTGCGAAGCACGGGTACCTGCTAGTATAATATAAATGAATGTCTGTTTGTGTGTTAGTTTGTTTGTTTGTTTGTTCCCTATAGACTCGAAAACTATTCGACAGAACGGCATGAAACTTTTGGAATATGTTGTGTGAATATTGGGGATGGTTTCTGACCAGAAAGTTGATAGGAGGACTAATAATAACTATATATTAATCAGACCTATGTTTTCAAAATTGTCGGCCGAACGGCTAACATAGAACGGGAATATGATCGTGATTCAAGATCATGTTGTGATATAATATGATTTAGCACCTGAACTTACCAGCTGTAATAAACACGTCACTCTGTGATAAAATTGTTTACTGGTATTAAAACGGTAGTTTTAAGCACATAGAAAGTACGTATTGAGATGTAGATGAAAATATTGAGATAAATTTCATGATTCACCAAATAAAGTCACGTGTGACATGAGATACATTGACTTTTTGGCGGTACGAAGTTCGCCGTGTAAGCTAGTTATAAATAAAATCAATAACTCCAGGGGTTACCTGAAACTACCTTTTGAAAATACAGTAGCCTCTCTCTTAACCGGACACCTTTAAACCGGACATCGGTTTAACCGGACTACACTCCACGGAAGTGACATCTCTTTACCGGAAAATAATCATCAGCACATCGGTTCAACCGGACTGGATTGGCAGGAAAAAGTGTAAAAAGCTTAGCAACTAACTATTTCTTGTGTTTTGTGTTCACAGTATCATAATAAAGCGCTAGTTTTATTATTTTTACGTAAAAGTCATTATGGCTTATAAACTACAAAATATGCGTACCAATTTAACGAGTTTTAGGGAACGTCGGTTTAACCGGAAAAAACGTTATCCGGACTGGCCTCAGTCCCGATGAGTCCGGATAAGAGAGAGGCTACTGTAATAACTCCACACCTTGGGAGATTTTTCAATATGATGTTAACAATAATCTTCATAGGCCCGGTTGCACAACAGCCGGTTAAATTTTAACCGTGGTTAATTTTATGAGAACCAATCAGAGAAGGCGTTTCTGAAAAGACGGCTTCTCTGATTGGTTCTCGTTAAAATTAATCACGGATGAAATTTAACCGGCTGTTGTGCAACCGGCACATAGACTTGTTCCAAGCTCCAAACTGAGTTCAACTGGATTTGAACACACATGATGAAAATTCGAACGATAATACAGTACCAAGGTTGCACCGTTACAATCGTTTAGAAGCGTAAGAATAGAATATAAAAGAGAATAGCTGTTGATGACCGAGATCTGAAATAATTTCTAAAAGTGATAAATCAACGTCTAAACTTCGAACAACGACAAAAGCCACAGATCTAATCAGGATTTCTTCCTGAGCAGTGGATGTGAGGATTTAGTTCCATAATAACGGTTCCTGATAACTGCTCCATTCAAGTTGTCGGTTATGTTGAACCTTTACCGCTTTTCGACATTCAGCTTCCATTACAAGTAACCTGTATAAGGAACATACAGAGAAAGAAAAACATTTTTAATAATAGGAATTATTTATTTATTTATTTATTTATTAGATAGAGCGAACAATACAATAGTCGGAAAAGAAAAAACAGGCTATTGCCCAAAACTCTTCAATTTCCTGATTTTGTCACAAATCGTCCAAATATTATGTAGATTATGTTCACTTCAATTTCAACACCAAATCTTCAATCTGAAACTATGAATCAGAATAAAACAAAGAATTTCAAATTTAGATAGATTGATAATGATACTTTACAAATAGAAAGAGAAAAGGAGAAAATAGAAAGGAAGAGAGAAGAGGATCAGATTGGATTTCTTTATTCATGTATGTTAAATGAGGAAAGAGGAGGGAATAAGAGGAAGGTAAAAAGGAGAGGATTAGAAGGGAGTCTTTATTGATGTATGTTACAATATACTTATATATTGTTATATATTTTACATAACCTCTAGACTGTGTATTCCAAATTAAGGTTTAAAGCAGTTTTGGGTGAATGCCTGTTGTTTTTACCTGCATTGTATCTATTGTCCATGAATAAATGAAATGAAATAATATATTCTGGCTCACACTAATTCAATTTATGTGAAATATTTATTCTATGTTTGGTTTTGAATAATCTAAATTTAAAAATCTACCCTGTGAAAATGATTAGGGACTGAAAGTTTTGTGAAGTGAACAACAAGACTTAACCTATTTCGGACGACTATATGTAACCTTATCTAAATTTGGGAGAGGAATAGCACAAGGTTACCTTATTTTTTCTCTCCCTATCATTTTGATGATGTACTTATTGTATGAATCAATATAGAATAAAAGGAGAATAGGAGAGGATTAGATTAGATTCGAGTTATTTATTCATGTATGATAAATATATTCTGGAATATACCTAAAGACACGAGGAGGAACTGAGAGAGAGTAATCAATTATTTATTTCTCACTATGAAGAGGATGAGTAAAGGAGAAAATAAAAAGATAATAAAAAAAGAGAGAGAGACGAGAGAACAAGATGACAAGTGAGTAGAAGAAGTAACAGAAAATAGAAAAGAGAGAAAAGGTATTTGGAAAAGTGAATTGGTGCAGAAAAACTATAAGTAGAAGATAAGAATAAAGTGTGACAGTGAATAAATAATATAAGTGAGATGTAACCAAAAAAGTGATAATGGTAAGAGATTGACAATGAGAGAGATAGTTATATCTGTATAAAGTGAGTTCATATAAAGAGATTATAAAGAGATTGATTGATTGTACTTTATTTATGTAGATTACATTATATACTGGCTTATACAATCATACAATAGCTTACAATACAGCTAAGTTTTAGATGAATTCACATAGCATAAACTAAGAAAATAATTATTGAACTGTACAATGATATACAAAAAAATCAATTTAGAATAACTATACAAGATAATATTGTAATGCATCTACATAAATTGGCGGAGCTTTGGACATATCAATGTCCATTCTTCGGAAAGAATATTCGAAGTATCCTTCCCACTAACTCTCTACCAAAGAGACTGAGAGTGAGAGAGATAGTAATATAGATGAAGAATGAAGTGAGTTCATATAAAGAGATTATAGAGTGTGAGAGAGAGATTGATTGATTGATTGAGTACTTTATTTATGTAGATTACAATATATACTGGCTTATACACTTATATACAATAGCTTACAATACAGCAAAATTATGGATAAATTTACAAAATATAAATTAAGAAAATAATTATTGAGCTGTATATAATATGAAAAAAAAAACAATTTGTAATAACTATAGATAAAATTGATAATATTGTTATGCATCTACATAAATTGGCGGAGCTTTGGACATATCAATGTCCATTCTTCGGAAAGAATATTCGAAGTATTCTTCCCACTAACTCTCTACCAAAGAGACTGAGAGTGAGAGAGATAGTAATATAGATAAAGAATGAAGAGATTATAGAGTGTGTGTGTGAGAGAGAGAGAGCGATAGTGCGTGAGTGTAATCAGAAAATAAGTGGAACTTTCTCTGTAAGTATAGTGAATCCTACTAGAGAGCTCCATGGTACTATCTGTCACTATGAGAAAGAGATTGTAATTTGTAAATATTTCTAGTAATTATTTTCTTGAAAGGTAACGTGCATTCTCCTGAACAGGATATGATTCAGGATATTTGAAAGATCATTCACGTTAATTGTTGTTGTTACAAGAAAATGGTCACTTTAGAGAAATTCTGCTCTAAAAATTAGTATGTCATAGTTTATATGAGTATGTCATAGTTCTATAATAGTCATTATATTCATGTTTTATACATTCAAGTTTTTGCGTTTTACGTTTCACTGCACGAACGTTTTTGAGTTGTGGCTCACAAGCATTTCATGCATGGAAAAGGAGGTGTGTATAGTGAGGTCCACGTTGTAATGGCAGAGGAGAAAGATAGGAGAACAACGTTGCCGATCCTCTGTCTTGTCAATGCCTTCTATAGATGGTAGCTGATACAGGTTCATTGATGCAATATTAACTGTTCATCCTCTTTTAAAGTAATCAATTATATTTATTGAGCAAGAAATGATATTTTTCAATAATTTCATAATTAAGATGAGATATTTTGTTGATTACTTGATAATTATACATTTTTAAAAGACGATCTGGCAACAGAGCAAAGCAAGAAAGAGATAGCGCTATCTGCTTTGTTGGATGATAGACAAGGATAGCAATACCATTGCTAATCAAACACTGCCATTATAACGTGGACCTCACTATAGTAGCAAGGTGATTGCAGCCAAAACAAATTATTTATTTATTTATTTATTAGAACAGTCACAAACACGATATTTGGAAAGAGAAACAGGCAATTGCCCAAAACTTCTTCAATTCCTTGATTTTGGCACATAAATAGTCCAAAGTGAGGTTAAGTTTAAAATTTCTGTTTTCACCAAAGATTAACACTCAGAGAATTATCAACTAAATTCGAAAAACTTTTCTCAGTAAATAGTGTTTATGTGATATTATCTTGTTCGGTAGACAAGTGATATGTTTTTCTCATACTAAATCCGATTAAAAGTTGAAATCCTTTTGAATATAAAAATTGTAGAGTAGTTTTGTACTTGAAATACAGTCATAATATCAGAACATAAAATTTCAAATGTCCGATATTTTTTTCCGAATATTATTGTAATAATAATACCGAGGGTGATGCCCACATAAGCTCTTAGGCTTGTGCGAGGGTAATGAGTGAAAGGGATGATGATTAGAGATGATGACTACTTTTTAGGTAGACGGGACCGACGGAGACGGGAACATTTGCTAATGAATTTCTGAAATTGAGAGAAATATATGACAAAACCCATAAGAATTATTAAATGAAAATACTAAGAAATTTTCAAAAAACACAGATTTATTGATACTTAGAAAGACCGGTTCCGGTTTTTACACCATTGTCAATCTCTGATAAACCAAAATCAAATGAAAGAGCAACAGAATTTATACCAGTAGGCTTTGTGATGTCTCTGTTATACCGTTAAGTGGGAGGAGACTGTCTAGCTGGGCCAATGGCAGGCGTTCATGCCCTTTACCAATAGCCTACTAGTATATAAATTCTGCTGCTCTTGTATTCAGTTTTAGTTTATCAGAGATTGACAATGGTGTAACAACTGAAACCGGTCTTTCTAACTTTCAATAAATCTGTGGTTTTTGACAATTTCTTAGTATTTTTATTTAATATGAATCTTCTTCTTCTTCTTCTTCTTTGGCTGTGCCTTATCCCATTTAAATGAGGTCGGCATTCCTTCCTCTTAGTCTGCCTCTCCACAAAGCCCTATCCATTGCTTGCTCACTCCTCCAACCACTCTCCCGCTATTCTATCTCCCCACCTCATCCTAGGTCTACCTCGTCCTCTCACACCATCCAAAACCAAATCCTGTCCAACATAATTCTCCTCCCGTCGCTGCACATGCCCAAACCACCTCATCCTTGTCTCCTGCATTTTCTTTCCCAGTGGTCCAACTTTTACAGTGCCTCTGATCAATTCATTTCTTATTTTATCTCTTCTTGTAACCCCACACATCCATCTTAACATTCTCATCTCAGTCCCTTCCATCTTACGTTCCTGTTTCATTGAAATGGGCCATGTTTCTGTTCCATACAGCATAGCTGGCCTCACAACTGATCTATACACTTTTCCCTTCATTTGACAATTCACTCTGGTTTGGCCAGAGCATTCGAACTGTAGCGCCAAAACGCCAGACTGGTTCTGCGAATAGCAGGCTTGTGTTTGCGCCGACGCAAACCGTCCTGCTTGCTTGGCATTCTGGATGTTTTTGTGAGTCGTCCCAGTTCAGTTTGTCTTGTCTTGTCTCGTCCCCGTTGTTGTGAAGACCGAGTTTGTATCTTTGTCATGTAATTTCGATCGGAAATTTCTTGTAATTGATTGTTTGAGTGTAGTGTGTGTGAATTATGAGTATAACAGCGTAAATAGTGTTGAATTGAATTAATTTGAATCAGATTTGAATTTATAAAGAATCCAGTTTGAGCTTTGTTCAAAACGCAGTACATAGCCTGCAAGTTGAACACAGAATCAACGAAAAGACAGCCCGGAAGCCAGACCTGTCTTATTCCCAGATTTTCATCCCACCCTGAACCTGACCAAAACACCTAATAAAGGCTTAAAAGGGCAAGTAGACAAAATTGGATTAAATCTGGTGAGTTTTTGCTCTTTTTTATTGTTCATTAATGCAGAGTTTAACTGTACAAATAACCTTGCTCAAATTGAAGATTAAATTTTGCCCCTTGTTTGTATTTGATTATTTGAATAGTAAATTACAGTCCTCTAGTAGCTCTAGCCTGAGCTTTGTTCAGAACACACTCTCTTATCACAAAGAACACCACTCATTTTTCTCCAGTTCATCGATCCACAATTTATTCTATGATTAAATACCACAATATCAAATTCTCAACTACACAAGAAGCTCATAAGAATTCGTGAAAAAAATTTCTAGAGGAGTAATGTATGATGTAATGTAGTATGTACTGAGTTTGCGGTCGTAAGTGCTTGAAAATAAAAATGTCCAGTGAATTGAGTTCACTCATTCCTGATTACATGACTACTCCACACCTCTTTAGGGAAACTTGTTTCTCTTGCATTGAATTTGCTTTTAATTCGAATACACAGCTGTAGACCTCCCAAATCACAATATTTAGCATCAAATCGAATGATGAAAAACGTTCCCACCGAACCTGTCTCTTCAAATATTGAACTTGCCTCACTAATTTATTATTCCGTGCTATAGTGAGGTTCACGTTATAATGGCAGTGTTTGATTAGCAATGCTATTGCTATCCTTATCTATCATTCAACAAAGTGGATAGCGCTATCTCTTTCTCGCTTTGCTTTGTTCCCAGATCGTCTTTCAACAATGTAGAATTAATAATTAATTAACAAAATATTTCATCTTAATTATGAGGTCCTTGTTTTAATGGCAGTGTTTGTTTAGCAAAAGGTATTGCTATCCTTGTCTATCATTCAACAAAGCGGATAGGGCTATCTCTTTATCGCTTTTTTCTGTTGCCAGATCGTCTTTTAACAATGCAGAATTTATAATTATTTAACAAAATGTTTCATCTTAATTATGAAAATTCATTATAAAATTATTGAAAAATAGAATTTCTTGCTTAATAAAATACTAGTAGTTCTGTGAACAGTAGACCTCACGCAGTATTCTCATCCACAAGTACCTGTAATAGAAATACAGTAATAGACTGGCTTCTCCACACATCAGTGTAATCACTTGTCAGCTGATTTATGATGAATAATCCTATAGTCTGATTTTTACTCTAATATTGGCGTATGAAGGAGGCTCCTTTTTCCTTTTATATTATCCTTGAAATGCAAAATTTCCAAAAACCTCGTATATACGTCGACGCGCAATTAAAAAAGGAACATACCTGTCAAATTTCATGAAAATCTATTACCGCGTTTCGCCGTAAATGCTCAACATATAAACATTTAAACATTTAGAGAAATGCCAAACCGTCGACTTGAATCTTAGACCTCACTTCGTTCGGTCAATAATTGATTATTTTGAACGAGAATGAACAGTTAATATTACATCAATAAACCTGTATCAGCTACCGTCTATAGAAGGCATTGACAAGACAGAGGATCGGCAACGTTATTCTCGTATCTTTGTCCACTGTCATTATAACGTGGACCTCACTATAGCATCGAATACCAATCAATGACCACCTCTATAACTGCTTCAAAAAAAATTCGTATCTATGTATTTAAATCGTCCACTTTGTATAAGATACATTCTTTTAGAAATCAAATAATTTCCATGACATGATTTTGAACTGATTTGTAGTCGGTTGAAATTGGAACAAACAAATTGGGAATAACATGATTATAGTGCCAAACCAAAATGTATAATACTTTTGCACTGAACATATACATTTATTTACAATCGACGTGGTTTGAATTTTTTGATCAATACAATAAATTGCAATCAAATTTGACAGGGCCAGTTCTTCAAAGAACTTGTGAGAATATTGATACAAGCTTGATTCATAAATAATATTGAAACCCTACCTTATAGAAATAGACACGGCCAGACATCTGTGTAATGCATGCAATGAATAATCCACTAATCAGCTGATTGATTATGAATAATTCTATAGTCTCATCAATCACTATAGAATGTAATGTGTATAGATTATTGACCGAGCGGAGTGAGGTCTAAGATTCAAGTCGACGGTTTGGCATTTCTCTAAATGTTTAAATGTTTATATGTTGCGCATTTACGGCGAACCGCGGTAATAGATTTTCATGAAATTTGACAGGTATGTTCGTTCCTTTTTTAATTGCGCGTCGACGTATATACAAGGTTTTTGGAAATTTTGCTTTTCAAGGATAATATAAAAGGAAAAAGGAGCCTCCTTCATACGCCAATATTAGAGTAAAAATTAGACTATAGAATTATTCATCATAAATCAGCTGACTACACAGATTACACAGATGAGTGGAGAAGCCAGTCTATTGCTGTATTTCCATAAGGTCTATAGTTTCAATCAGGTACTTGTGGATGAGAATACTGCGTGAGGTCTACTGTTCACAGAACTACTAGTAGAATATGAATTCTATAAACATATCAGGATGTGGATTCTGTGATTTCAGTTCGCTACAAATCACACGACAAGGTAAAAAATATCAGGTTTGACCAAGATACAAAAAATGTAAGTAGAATCGACTCAATCAATGAAGCATCTAATTGAATTCTGCGCACTAGTGACTGCGCATGTTTTTGATGTGATTGAGCTGAAGCTGGACGGTCACAACTCATTTAATTGCAGGCTTTGAGAAACGAGGAGTTGATTAGCTGAGTTTTCCTGGTCTTGTTACGGTGGGATTCGTAAGCGAATCGCCTTGTTAATTTCGAGTCAAGAGAATCTCAAACAACCTGTGAATAATTTGCTGGGATACCGTGAAAAACTTGTTAATAACTATTGATAACTTGATGATAGAATGGATTATTATCTCCCAAGGTCCTCGACTACAACTAGAATAGAGAACATATGGAATACAAAATGTAATCAGTTAACTGTGAAAAAAGTAAAAATAGCTGTACCTTATCAAGCTGTTTTGTAACAAAATCAATTTAAAAATTTAAATACTGTAAAGGATTGTCTCGGATGAAAAAATCCTGAAAAACATCCTGAAAAGGATGTACTGCACTGTAAGAAGAAGAGGAAGAAGAAGAAGAAGAAGAAAAAAAAGAAGAAGAAGAAGAAGAAGAAGAAGAAGAGGAGGAAGAAGAAGTGTTCAGCGAGATCGACCACTAAACTCAGATGAAAATATCTTCATTTCGATGAGGTAAAGTTTGATAAGTGGACGGGACTAAAACGTCTCAACTCCGCCAAAAGGAATTATTTTCTCCCTTTCTCATCAATACCTGAAGAAATTAATGCTCATGTATGTATGTATGTCATGTATGTATGTATGTATGTATGTATGTCATGTATGTATGTAAGGAGGCGGCACGAAAAGTGGAAGCTTTCACTGGAAATATTTGAGTTTTTATTCTAAAATTGGGTGACGATCACCTGATTAGCAGCACATAGCACTATAGTGATGTCCACGTTATAATGGCAGTGGAGAAAGATAGGAGAACAACGTTGCCGAACCTCTTTCTTGTCAATGTCTTCTATGACGGTAGCTGATACAGGTTTATTGATGTAATATTAACTGTTCACTCTCGTTTAAAAATAAACCGTTATATTTTATTAAGCACGTTACTATATTTTTTTAATAATTTCGTAATTAAGATGAAATATTTTGTTAATTAATTAATAATATACACTGTTGAAAGACGATCTGGCAACAGAGTAAAACGAGAAAGAGATAGCGCTATACGCTTTGTTGAATGAAAGACAATATTATACATTAACTGTTCATTCTCGTTTAAGATGATCAATTATATTTTTCAATAATTTAATAATGAACTTACACAATTAAGATGAAAAATTTTGTCAATTAATCATCAATTCTACACTGTTGAAAGACGATCTGGCAACAGAGCAAAGTGAGAAAGTGACAGCGCTATCAGCTTTGTTGAATGATAAACAAGGATAGCAATACCATTGCTAATCAAACACTGCCATTATAACGTGGACCACACTGGAGTACCGGTTCAAGTCAAGAGAAAGTGAAGATCTAAATCAAAGGTCACGAGAATGACTGAAGTTTGGACTGTTCTGAACACTTTTCGACAAGCGATGCATAACTTTTACATAACACTTGGCACCAAACTTCGACGCCTTTAAAGGTGCGTACAGATATACGCGCCGCGAACATGAGCAATTCACTTTTAATCAGCTGACTATATCTGTATTTTTACAGAAACGGTAAGATACAGATATAAAAAGCTTGGCATCAGCTGATTAAAAGTGAATTGCTCATGTTCGCGGCGCGTATATCTGTACGAACCTTATTATGTACTAGCAGGTAACCCGTGCTCCGCAAGGCACTATTTATAAACTTGACAAACTGAAAACCTGACCGAGTTGAATCTTGAAGAGTTTGTAATATGCCTAGAACCATCCTCTGATAATTAAGAATCTATATGCAAGATTTCAAGTTAATCAGTCCAGTAGTTTAGACGTTATGATGCGTGAAACATGATTTTCCTATCCCATACGTGTATAAGCCAGTTATTTCCTTAATAGTTATTGACCGAACGTAGTGAGGTCTATCTTTTAACTCGGATTTTCTTTTGTCTGTCTGCATGTAACGCAATTACGGCCAAACGCGTTCAATGAGATTTGGCAGAAATATTCCTTTTTCAACTGCGCGTCGATGTATGCAGAAGTGTTTTTGAAATTTTGTATTTTAAGGATAATATGAACGGAAAAGGAATTCCTCCATACTCCGATATCATTATATCATCTACTCTGAAGATAGGATTAATCAGACTATAGAATTATTCATAAATAATCAATCAGCTGACAAGTGATTACACAGATGTTTGGAGAAGCTAGTCTATTTCTGTATTTCTATGAGGTCTATAGTTTCAATCGAAGAACTTAAAGAGGTATGCATCGTTAAGTCATCAAAAAGATAAAATAACTCAATTATAAAGAACTAGCCGTCAGGCTCGCTTCGCTCGCCATATCCGTCTAGCCAGGGGGCTCCGCCCCCTGGACCCCCGACAGGATCGTCCAAGAATGAGATCACCAGGTTCGCTTCGCTCGCCTGCATTTTTCATTATTATCATATTATATTAGGACAATCCAGTCGGGGGTCCAGACTAAACGACTGGCTAAACGGATATGGCGAGCGAAGCGAGCCTGACGGCTAGTAATATAATATTCCCAGGATTGAAGTAACAGTGTCCAATCAATTTTTCCGCGATAAATGCATTTAAATCTTCAACTTGGTGCCAACCTAACAGAATCAACTCAACTTAATGCCAACCTGACAAAATTATTAATTTAGTTGCCAGTTAAAAACTGTTTCGAAGAGGTACTCTATCTAGATTATAGTTCTATAGTAACATATGATATGGAAATTTCAATTCTAATTAAGAGATTGGGAGAAGAAGAATATACATGCTAAAAGACGAACTTTAAACCCTTAAAAACAACCCTTAGAGTTAAAATATTGCCAAAAGATTTCTTAGTGCGCCTCTAAAGGGCCAACTGAACATACCTACCAAATTTGAACGTTTTTGGTCCAGTAGATTTTTAGTTATGCGAGTGAGTGAGTGAGTGAGTGAGTGAGTGAGTGAGTCAGTCAGTGAGTGAGTGCCATTTCGCTTTTATATATATAGATTACTTTAGTGAGGTCCACGTTATAATGGCAGTGTTTGATTAGCAATGCTATTACTATCCTTGACTATCATTCAACAAAGCGGATAGCGCTATCTCTTTCTCGCTTTGCTCTGTTGCCGGATCGGCTTTTAACAATGTGGAATAAATAATTCATTAACAAAATATTTCATATTAATTATGAAAATTCATTATGAGATTATTGTAAAATATACTTGCCTAATAATATATAATTGATTCTTTTAAACGAGAATGAACAGTTATTATCACATCAATAAACATCAGCTAGCGTCTATAGAAGGCATTGACGAGACAGAGGATCGGCAACGTTGTTCTCCTATCTTTCTCCACTGACATTATACTGTTATAAGTATAGCAATACCTTTGCTAATTAAATACTCCCATTATAACATGGACCTGACAATAGGTATTAATGTGGAAAAAAATGTAATATATCTTGAATTGCTTTGAATTATTGAACAAATTTTGTTTTCTGTTAAAGCTGAAAAATCTTAAACATAACTATTGAACTATTAAGCTGGGTTTACAACAAAGTTATTAACAAAATGTTAGTAATTTAATCTTTATTCATTCTATTAGATTGAACGGAACTTTACAAACACATATGTTCATCATGTGTATGATAAGTTATGTTCAATCCAATAGAATCTATAAGGATTAAGTTATTAAAATTTTGTTAATTGACCGAGGGAAGTGAGGTCTCAGATTCAAGTCGACGGTTTTGCATTTCTCTTGTTTAAATGTTTATAATATTATGTAGGGCATTTACGGCGAAACGCGGTAATAGATTTTCATGAAATTTGACAGGTATGTTGTTCCTTTTTCAATTGCGTGTCGACGTATATACAAGGTTTTTTGAAATTTTGCATTTCAAGGATAATATAAAAGGAAAAAGAGCCTCCTTCATACGCCAATATTAGAGTAAAAATCAGACTATAGAATTATTCATCATAAATCAGCTGACAAGTGATTACACAGATGTGTGGAGAAGCCAGTCTATTGCTGTATTTCCATAAGGTCTATAGTATCAATCAGGTACTTGTGGATGAGAATACTGCGTGAGGTCTACTGTTCACAGAACTACTAGTAGTTTTGGTATAAACGCAGCTTTAAACTACTATTAGTAGGAGTATATAGTAGTAGTATGATGCTCTTATATATTTACTCTGTAGTAAGTACAATAATTCATTGAATTTATAAACGCAAAAATAATTATTATAGTCACAGTTTGAAGGTTAATCATAATTTTAGTCACCACAGGTATGCTTCCCTTCTGTTTCATAATTATTTATTATTGAGAGTTTTCAAGAACTGTAACTTGTTACAGGGAGAACGGATTACCGCATCCGGTGGTAATAAAAAATGAAGAAAAACGAAATAAATTGAGCAGCAGACGTTCAGACAACAAATTACCATCAGTCATGCACTGCAGTCACCTCTATGCTGGCTGAAATATGGAAGCAGAGAAGCATCACAATCTCAAGGCTAACACATATCATTGCTAGAAATATTTCCCGATTTTAAGTTCCGCATTGCTTTTAGTCATAATTTTGTTTTCAATAAGCAGCGTACATTATACAATCATAAATAAATATAGAAATTCAAGTACCCTTTTTGCTTTCCTTGCCCTATATATATATATATATAGTTTTTTGACAACATTTTCGCCATATTAGCCGCTATCTTGACTTGCATTTGATCGAAATTGTTCGTGACCAATACCCAAAAACCACTTTTTTGGACTCAGGGGACCTTGAATCGTATAGAACTTTAGAAATTGGGGTACCTTAATTATTACCTAATAATTAATATATTACCTATTATTACCTAATTATTACCTATAATAATATATATATATATATATAGGTAATAATTAAGGTACCCCAATTTCTAAAGTTCTATACGATTCAAGGTCCCCTGAGTCCAAAAAAGTGGTTTTTGGGTATTGGTCACGAACAATTTCGATCAAATGCAAGTCAAGATAGCGGCTAATATGGCGAAAATGTTGTCAAAAACCGGGTTTTTCGCGATTTTCTCAAAAATGGCTCCTACAATTTTGATCAAATTCATGCATAAAATAGTCATTGATAAGCTCTATCAACTGCCACAAGTCCGATATCTGTGAAAATTTCAGGAGCTCCACCCCATCTATGCAAAGTTTGATTTTAGATTCCTAATTATCAGGCTTCAGATACAATTTAAACAAAAACATTCAAGTGGAAAAGATTGAACATGAAAATCAATTAATGTTCAGTAACATTTTCACCTAAAATTGAAAATAAGCTTGAAATTCAAGAAAATGTGATTATTCAATAATTGCAAACTGTTGGCAACTGTTGATTCTATTGATCATTCACTATGAAGAGATAGCAGACTTCATGTGTCTCCAGCGTTATTGTCCTGTCACCAGCTGGCGGATCTTTTAATAGTAGACTTGAGATGCGTGGGAACACTTGCGTCAGATGATAAATTTTCAAAACGGCAAGGAAAGTTGTGTGAGTGCGCCACACCAGATTTTTGTCGGTATGTGTCGGGTCGTGCCGTATGATGATGTGCTGAGAACTGAACGTGCTTCATTTATGTGAAGGAGAGATAACGCATATACGTCGTTGCCGTATCGTGTCGACCGGTCTTATGAGGAATATATATAGCGGTGAGTAGTTGATCAATAATATATATATTGCCAAATTTTCCTGCATATTCCATCACCACCACATGTCTTACCTCAGGCCTATTAATTGATTGAGTTTTTCGGAGCAATTATGAAATATAATGAACCATTCAAAATATAAAAATATGGAACCAATTTCAATTTATTCAATAAAAATAGGCCGAAGTAGTAGTGGATATTTCAAAATTGGGATTTCAAGATTATAAACCCCAATAGCACACACCAGTTAGTCAAGACAAGACAAGACATGATCAGACACGTTCAGTCACAATACTTCACATAGTTGCTTATGAAGACATGTCTAATTGCAATGACTAATCAGTGTGAGTTGCGTCATAAGCAACTATGTGAAGTTTTGTGACTGAACGTGTCTGATCATGTCTCGTCTTGACTAACTGGTGTATGCCTAGCCTAACGGTAACGATACAGATAAAATCAGTTGATGAAGATTTGTGGCGCATAAGTCTGTACGCAGTTCAGAACAACAGGGATAGAGTTAGACTGAATAACGTATAATGTGGTTAAGGCGTTGATATGGGCAGAATACGAACTCTCCATTAGAATCAAAAGGAGGGGTGATCTGATTTACGATTCGAATAGGATTGAACACAAACTTTGCCAGAATTAGGTATCGAGGTATGAATTCGGAAAGGATCAACTTTTAATTAAACCACCAGAGACTCAACAAAAGTTGTGTGCCATGGGCCAGTAGCCTACCGCATTCAAAAACCGAATATGATTGTCTGCTCCCGAGTGGTCAGCCGCTATTTGATTGAATCGACAAAGATTCGAATTCTGCTGGGATCAAATCAATAGAAATTTATTAATTGGAGTTGCATGTTATGGAATTTTCGAGCTCGCTCTTATCTTGGACTTTTTTCGTGCGGTTGGCCAATTCCATTCTAATATGGGAAATAAAGTTGGGAAATTCTGTATTGAACTAGATGGTCTTTATTATCAATGTTAATTCAATGTAGAAACTTGCTGATAGGAGATCAGAATGTTATGGAATTTTCGAGCTCACGCATATCTTGGACTTTGCGGTAGGCCAATTCCATTCTAATATGGGAAACTCTGTATTGAACTGCGATGGTCTTGATTATCAATGTTTATTCAATTTAGAAACTTGGTGGTAGGAAATCAGAATCAATATAATATTAATTACAAGATTAATATCAAAGCATGTGGCGAAAAAGCAGAAGAGGAACCTTCAACTCACATCTATTGTGTTCCACTTTATAATATCTTGTTTTCACTCAAATTTCTTCTTCATTATCATCTCTTCCTCCTCCTCTTCTTCTTGTTCTTCCTCTTCATCTTCTCCTTCTTCTTCATCCTCTTCCACAATCATTATGGTCAAAGTTCAAGTATGGTTGCTCTATTAGTTCTCTTTTAGATTGGTGGTGTTGCAGCCGAATGTTACTTCTTTTCTTCTTCTTCTTCTTCTTCTTCTTCTTCTTCTTCTTCTTCTTCTTCTTCTTCTCTTCTTCTTCTTCTTCTTCTTCTTCTTCTTCTTCTTCTTATTTGGAGTATTTGACACGAATCAGGGGGGGGGGAGAATGAGAGTGTATAATATTAATCAAGCACTTGCTGCTTGACCGGCCATCTAGTGGCCGAATCCGAAAACAGTAGTTACTAGTCAAACTATCGACCAATCAGGAGAGAGTAGAGGTAGCTGGGAATGAGAGGCGTGGCCAAGTAGGTGTCGAAATCTGAAACTTGCTTGTGATTGGTCCGTCATTTCTATGCTGAAAATGGCTGTTATCTATATAAAAGCGAAATGGCACTCACTCACTCACTGACTGACTGACTCACTCACTCATTCACTCGCAGAACTGAAAATCTACCGGACCAAAAACGTTCAAATTTGGTACGTATGTTCAGTTGGCCCTTTAGAGGCGCACTAAGAACGGATTTGGAAAAATTTCCACAGATACGCCCCAAAATCTGCGTTTTCCCAGCGTTTTCTCAGCTTTATCGAAAACAAATGAAACGAACAGAAAATGTTCAAATTCAGTACAAAAGCTCAGCTAGGGTGTAATAATGTTGTGTTAGAAGGAATATTTGCAATAACGTCAAAGATATGCCCAAAATTAGCGTTTTTTTTTGCTTTTTCTCAGATTTATCGAGAGCAAAATGTACAGAAACAGTTCAAATTTAGTACAGAAGCTAAGCTAGGGTGTAATAATATTTTTTTTTTGTGTAGTTGAGAAGTTGATATTGTGGTAATTATTCATATTGAATGAAAAAGACTAAGAAATTGTCAAAAATCTCTTTATCAGAGATTGACAATGGTGTAATAACCGAAACCGGTCTTTCTAATTATCAATAAATCAGTGGTTTTTTGACAATTTCTTAGTCTTTTTCATTCAATGTAATAATATTGTGTTAGAAGGAATTTGCAGTAACGCCAAAGATACACCCAAATTCTGCGTTTTTCCAGCGTCATCATCATCATTATTTTTTTTATATCATTATCGATATTTATTATCATCATCATCATCATCATCATCATCATCATAGTGAACATCCTCATCAACTTGATGAAGCTCGTCATCACTGAAAATGAACTGGTCTCCATTTGCTTTTCCTCCGTTCAACGAGCAAACTCAATTTCTACGTGCTCTCATGACTAGCATCTACAAATATATATGGCAAGAAAATGGATGAAGACCGATGAAACCCGTTATGAAGGAGAATGTATGGAGATTACAAGAGTCAACATCAGTTTGAAGATGAGGGAGTAAACAGGGCTGAGTAAGCAGAGTCAGGTCTGGCTTCCAGTTCTCTAACAAGTTTACTGAAAATATCAAATATTATAGTGAGGTCCACGTTATAATGGCAGTGTTTAATTAGCAATGGTATTGCTATCCTTGTCTATCATTCAACAGAGCGGATAGCGCTATCTCTTTATCGCTTTGCTCTGTTGCCTGATCGTCTTTTAAAAATATGGAATTAATAATTCATTAATAAAATATTTAATCCTAAATATGGAAATTCATTATAAAATTATTGAAAAATATAATTGATTATTTGAAACGAGAATGAGCAGTTAATATTACATCAATAAACCTGTATCAGCTACCGTCTACACAAGGCTTGACAAGACAGAGGATCGGCAACGTTTTTAATTATGAAATTCATTATGAAATTACTGAAGAATATAATTTATAGCTCAATAAAATATAAATGTTTATTTTAAACGAGAATGAGCAGTTCATATTACATCAATAAACCTGTAATAGCTACTGAGAAGGCATTGACAAGACAGAGGATCGGCAACGATGTTCTCCTATATTTCTCAACTGCCATTATAACGTGGACCTCACTATAGTATAATTCTAAGACTAGAAGGCTTAGGCTATAACATTTTAGTATAGCGCTATCTCATTCTCGCTTTGCTCTGTTGCCAGATCGTCTTTTAACAATTTACAATTAAAAGTAAATGAACAAAATATTTAATCTTAATCTTTAAAATTCATTATGAAATTATTGAGAAATATAATTTATTTCTTGATAAAATATAATGATTATTTTAAACGAGAATGAGCAGTTAATAATACATCAATAAATCTGTATCAACTACCGTCTATAGAATTCATTGACAAGACAGAGGATCGGCAACGTTGTTCTCCTATCTTACTCAACTGCTATTATAACGTGGACCTCACTATAGTTTTCGTATAGGGGAGGAAACAGTCTCCAGTGCTGAGTAAGAAAGGTCAGTTAAATATGAAGATGATGTAAATTTGTGTACGAGAAGAACTGAAAATGGCTTTGAGTTATCTAACAAGTTTCCTGGAAAAGATTTCCCTGATTGAATTGGAATTTTCTTGGTCGATGAGAAAAATATGTTGAATGAATTGGGTAACAAAAATAATTGATCTAAATGGATCATATTGAACATATTGAAAAGATACATACACTAGGCTACATCGGATACATTAAGGATACAGAATATCATACTGACCTCTAGATTATAAGTTTATTGACGAAGATGTTGCTAATGAAATAGTATATTACGCTACAAGCACAGAAAGCTAGTGTTTACGGTATGAGGATAGTATCTCAAGAACCAGACGACGTAAGATTCTCAAAGTGGGGTGGAAATTTCCGATCTCACCCTTCTGAACAAGATGCACCATATGGCACAGTTGTCCAAACACATTTTTAAAAAAGTTAGAACAGCAGTCTCACCTTTTTTAGTTCCATGTTAGCGGCCGGAAAGGGTACTCTTTCCGGCCTTAGCCGGAAAGAAACCTGTTCTGAAGTCAGACGAGAGTCGTTTGCAAACAATGTCTTTCAGATCTACGTAGGGACTGGAAAACAGCTGCTTTCTGTGCAGTGTGGCGAAAATGAAATTTCCTTGTTCAATGACTAAAATATGCATAGTTTTCATGATACAAAAACATATACAGTAGTAGAGAGAATAAACCTTGGAACGAGAAAGAACAATATTGTATGTGCTTTTTGGGGTGTATTTGATTGTATATTTGTTTTTTCACTTTTTGTGTAGTTAAGAAGTTGATATCGTGGTAATTATTCATACCAAATTGAATGAAAAAGACTAAGAAATTGTCAAAAACCACAGATTTATTGATACTTAGAAAGACCGGTTATTACACCATCTAAGTCTTTCTAAGTATCAATAAATCTGTGGTTTTTTTGACAATTTCTTAGTCTTTTTCATTCAATATTTGTTTTTTATTTTTTTGAATAAAGAATATCTTATGACCTAGAAAGACATAATGGTGGAAGAAAGAGTCTTGGTGAAAGAAAGAGTCTACGAAAAAGGTTACTCTTGAAAGATAGTTTGATTATCTTCATAAAGCCCCGCACATTCATCGATTTTTCTCGTACGATATTTTGCCGTCCTTATGAATTCTATCACATTAAACGGAACTTGACAAACATATTCTGTTTGAAATCATCTGTTAAAAAAATTATAAGGACAGCAAAATACTGTACGAACAAAAATCTATGTGTTTGTGCGGGGCCAAAGAAGAGGAATGAGATTGTGTAGAAGAGAGGTGGAAGAGAGAAAGAGTGTCGAAGCAGAGGAGGAAATATTCGAAATTTGATAAAGAGAAGAGAGTGATTGAGGAAGAAAGAAGAGAGAGAAAGTGAGGAGAGGGAGTGAGTGTTGGAAGGGTAGATCACTAATGCCGACAATATCCGAGGTAGATCAGAGGTGTTGGAGACGGGAATTGCAATACTGAGCAGCTTAGAGACCCAGGGATGCAAAAGCCTCTAGCCTCAAGGCGGCACTGTTTGCATATGGTGAGCTTTACTTTGCATTTGCGACCTCTCAAGCTGTACTCACACTTCTCTCGGTCATGTTTGCAGTCCCAGTTTCATCACGCTAGTCCAGCCAACAGAGCTGCCTTAATTAAACACACAAAGAGCTTACAAATATTTTTCATTAACAATTGAATTGGATGAGACTAATATTAACGGGATTACCTACTTGTCTCTTAAAACGCGTTTGCTACTTTATTCTTTACTAGCCGTCAGGCTCGCTTCCCTCGCCATATCCGTCTAGCCAGGGGGCTCCGCCCCTGGACCCCGACTGAATCGTCCAAGATGAGATCAGCAGGCTCGCTTCGCTCGCCTCCATTTATCATTTGAGCATTTTTATCATATGTTAGGACAATCCAGTCGGGGGTCCAGACTAAACGTCTGGCTAAACGGATATGGCGAAGCGAAGCGACGGCTAGTAATATAATATTCCCAGGATTGAAGTAGCAGTGCCCAATCAATTTTTCCGCGATAAATGCATTTGAATCTTCAACTTGATGCCAACCTAACAAAGTCAACTCAACTTAATGCCAACCTGACAAAATATAATTAGTTGCCAGTTAACAACTGTTTCGAAGAGGTACTCTATCTAGATTATAGTTCCATAGTAAATATAATATGGAAATTTCAATTTAACTAAGAGATTGGGAGAAGAAGAATATACATGCTAAAAGACAAACTTTAAACCCTTAAAAACAACCTTAGAGTTAAAATATTGCCAAAAGATTTCTTAGTGCGCCTCTAAAGGGCCAACTGAACATACCTACCAAATTTGACGTTTTTTTGGTCCGGTAGATTTTAGTTCTGCGAGTGAGTGAGTGAGTCAGTCAGTGAGTGAGTGAGTGCCATTCCGCTTTTATATATAATATATATATATAGATTGATTCATACAATAAGTACATTATCAAAATGATAGGGAGAGAAAAAATAAGGTAGCCTTGTGCTATTCCTCTCCCAAATTCAGATAGGGTTACACATAGTCCGAAATAGGTTAAGTCTTGTAGTTGTTCACTAAATTCACTAGATTTTCAGTCCTTATTCTCTTAAAGTAGATTTTTAAATTCAGATGCTTCAGAACCAAACATAGAAGAAATATTTCACATTATTATCAATAAAATAGGAATTATTCACATATTAATGAAAACGTACCTGAGCTTTAGCAGAAGTAGAAACTACTCTTGTAAAACGTTGGGCGCAAACCTCTTACCACGCGGAATAGTTATTTGTGCAACTAGTGCGCAAAGTGACAGTTTGCTGCACCGAAAGAACGTTTACGCCCGAGCCGTAGGCGAGGGCGGAATGGTTTCTTGAGTGCAGCAGAGGAACTTTGCGCACGTATTCACATTAAGTTTTTCCTACAGTTACCATTGAATATGAAAAGTGGGTAATTATTGGTAAAATTGCCTGAAATGCATCAAATGTTTTTCTGTGTAATTTTATTATTGATAAAAACCTTAATCCTAAAATCCTCGTTGTCCTTGGTTATAATATATAATGAATAATAATTAGCGCGTTGTGCTTGGTTGCACCTCTGCTCACTATAGCAGCCACAGCAGTCACTGTTACCAACTTCATTTTGATTTTGCTGCACTGTTGCTCCATATAACCTACTAAGTATTGCGTTGCCATGTTGCAAATCTGGAGTGCAGAAAAATTTTTCCCGCACTAGAGCGGAAAAGTGATTCTTTGCGTTCTGTAATCAGTGCAGCAATGGCCACTTTTCAACGTAACTGTAGGAAAAGGAAATTGTTTGTGTGTTTTAACAGCTTCCCAAAGACTCTTATCAGAGTATAGGAATTGTCAAAATTTGAATTGTCAATCCAAAGATTATAAAGAAATAGTGAAGTGGATTATAGCCAAAACGTCTACATTTGGTCTCAAACTTGAATGAAATAATTTTTCAATTCAAAAACAATACTTTCATTCGAAATTGAGTTTATAATATCATTTTTATTAGTGAAAATCGCAGAAAGGTGACAGCCGCATTTAACCTAGGATTATTTTTTTCTAAAACATTTTTTTAAACATTTTCATTTCTAAACATTAATTTTTTCTAACAGAGGAAGCTTCTAACTGGACTTTGCTCACGTTCAGCAGTGTTACTATAGTGCGGTCCACGTTCTAATGGCAGTGCTTGATTAGCAATGGTATTGCTATCCTTGTCTATCATTCAACAAACCGGATAGCGCTATCTCTTCCTCGCTTTGCTCTATTGCCGGATCGTCTTTAAACAATGTAGAATTAATAATCGACCGAGCGAAGTGAGCCGTCAAGTCGACGGTTTGACATTTCTCTCAATGTTAAATGTGTGAATGTTAAATGTTTGAATGTTTAAATGTTTGAATGTTTGAATGTTTAAATGTTTGAATGTTTAAATGTTTATATGTTGCGCATTTACGGCGAAACGCGGTAATAGATTTCCATGAAATTTGACAGGTATGTTCCTTTTTAAATTGCGCGTCGACGTATATACAAGGTTTTTGGAAATTTTGCATTTCAAGGATAATATAAAAGGAAAAAGGAGCCTCCTTCATACACCAATATTAGAGTAAAAATGAGACTATACAATTATTCATCATAAATCAGCTGACAAGTGATTACACAGATGTGTGAAGAAGCCAGTCTAATGCTGTATTTCCATAAGGTCTATAGTTTCAATCAGGTACTTGTGGATGAGATTACTGCGTGAGGTCTACTGATCACAGAACTACTAGTTAATTCACAAAATATTTCATCTTGATTATAAAAAATAATTCCTTTCTTAATAAAATATAATTGATCATTTTAAACGAGAATGAACAGTTAATATTACATCAATAAACCTGTATCAGCTACCGTCTATAGAAGGCATCGACAAGACAGAGTATCGGCAACGTTGTTCTGCTATCTTTCTCCACTGCCATTATAACATGGAACTCACTATAGTATTGATTGATCAGCAAGACTGGCTGTGTTTGTACAGTACTAGCGTCTCATGCTATTATAAATAGAACTTGAGAAGGGGAGCCGAATTACTTGGGCTGGAAACGACAACAATAAACAAGGATGGAGTGATAGGTGTGGACACGTTAATGGATAGAGATGGAGTGATGCAGTGCAGACAAGATGGTACTAATTATACGTCGATGACTGAGTTACATTCATTAAGTAGATTGCTTTCAAACTCTGCTACGAAAATAGATACAGGATGGTAATTTAGACGAGGAGAAAATGTGTGTTAGATTTTATCGGTTCCAGACACTATTCTCAACTATCAACTATCATTAAAGCCTGGTTTTCACTAGTAGAGTTAGTGATCGATGATATTTGATATTTGATGAAAATAATGACAGGGGACTATGTGTATTGGCATTGGTTTTCTGATAGGGGAGTTTCTTGGCATAAAACGGAAAAGGTTCAAATCTGGTTACTTTTTACTTTCCTTGCCCTATCACCATAGGTAAGGAAAGTATTGCATTCCGAAAAAAATTAAGGTACCCCAATTGTAAATTTCTATACGTTTCGAGGTCCCCTGAGTCCAAAAAAGTGTTTTTGGGTATTGGTCTGTATGTGTGTGTGTGTGTGTGTGTGTGTGTGTGTGTGTGTGTGTGTGTGTGTGTGTGTGGTGTGTGTGTGTGTGTGTGTGTGTATGAGTGTATGTGCGTCTGTGTACACGATATCTCATCTCCCAATTAACGGAATGACTTGAAATTTGGAGCTTAAGGTCCTTTCACTATAAGGATCCGACACGAACAATTTCGATCAAATGCAATTCAAGATGGCGGCTAAAATGGCGATAATGTTGTCAAAAACAGGGTTTTTCGTGATTTTCTCGGAAACGGCTCCAACGATTTTGATCAAATTCATACCTAAAATAGTCATCGATAAGCTCTATCAACTGCCACAAGTCCCATATCTGTAAAAATTTCAGGAGCGCCGCCCCATCAATGCAGATAGATTCCATTAATAATATTAGATTGCTAATTAATAATTCACCCGACAGCTGATTTATGATCAATAATTCTATAGTCTGATTTCTACGGTAATATTGGCGTTCAAAGGAGACTCCTTTTCTTTTTATATTATCCTTGAACTACAAAATTTCAAAAAACCTTATATATACGTCGACGCGAAATTCAAAAAGGAACATACCTGTCAAATTTCATGAAATTCTATTGCTGCTTTTCGCCGTAAATGCAGAACATATAAGCCGTCGACTTGAATCTTAGACCTCACTTCACACTAAAAGACCTCAGTCCTCAGACCTCAGGTCTTAGACCTCACATTTATCACTCAAATAGGGAATATTCACATATTAAAGAAATAATTTTGAAAGACCAAAAAACAAACTATTTATTTATCTATTTCATGAACTGTATTTTAGTCTTCTCAAGAACTGTATTTTAATGTCAAAAAGTCGTCACATTTAATTTTCACCAGCTTGCAACACAGTTTCGTCTTTTCACTGTGCAAGCTCTATATTTTATCTAATATTCAACATTCTTGTAAACCTTGCTGAAAATATTTAATTAAAATTCCGCACGTTGATATTTTGCAGACGGATCTGTGAGAGAGGAGGAAAAAGGAAATAAGGGGAAGATGGAATGAGGTATAGTAGGTATAGGGAGAGAGAGAAGGAAACTAATATTCTTTACATCTCTTTGTAAGGTTACATACCTGCTTTCCTCCAGAAGTGAGGTAGGAAGGCATATGAAACTTCTACGCGCTTTCATGAAGGAATCCAGTCGCAACAAAGTGCGTAATATTCAGTTACTATAAGATTTTGATTTGAAATATTGAATTTGAGGACAACTTAACAGTGCTAGAACTTCAAGAAGAGATGTGCAATATGCACCATTGTACATAGACCATTCATGATTATATTTTTACGTCTATTGTATCATTATAGTTATCGTACTTCGTATTCTGCTTGGAATTTCGGGATTCCGTTTTTGAAAAGAGGTTAATAGATGAATGAATTGCATAAATTCTCACACAGTTTAATTATTCTAACAGGGAATCTACTGATTGCACCCAGCGGTCAGAATGTGTTTGGCCACTCACATATTGAACGTAGAAAACTGAACGTCAGTGACGTCATCACAAATGACGTCATTTCGCTCTCACTAGCAACTGACATTACGTTACCCGATTGGAGGAGCGAAATTCAAATTTACTCCAGAATCCTAAGGATGCTTCAAGCAAAACACTACTGTATTATGGCAACATTAGCCTAGTTAATGAGATACCGATTTCTATCCTATAATTCCATTCTAATTGATAACAAAAGATTGAACTAGAATAATGATTGACTGATCAATCATTAATTTAAATGCAGTACTCTTGAATGAATGATCACTGTCTAGCAAACACATTGTATCAATCATTCATTCTAATGTTTTGACTTTTAATTTCTGAAATTGTTTTAATGACAGAGACAATGAGGTTGATAGATATAGATGAACAGCTTATTTCAGAAAGGGACCTGAGTCAATTTTTATCAATTTTCAGTTTATGCTGGATTCAGTTACTATGGAGTAGTAAACTACACATAGTTTAGTGCAGGAAAGAACCCGATTGAATGTCTATATCACAGAGAAATCATATGACACATACTATGCTTATTGCAGAAAGGGACCAAAGTCAGTGACTGAAGTACTTTTCTGCACTAAAGTAGCTAGTTGGTAAACCTGCATCTTGTCCGCTACAGCTGGTATTATTATTATTTAAGCTTAGAGGTTAGGTATTCTGCATTTTGCAATTAATTCAACAACACTTATTATAAGAATAAGTGTTAACACTGCTTATTACTATTGTAATTTCAATGTCTCTAAAGTTGATCCGAATAATACAACTTCCTCAAGCACTAGCTTATACTAATTCAGAAATGATACCTTTGAAAAAAGAAAAAATTGAGACCTCAAGAAAGCTTTGAAGTATGTCACTCATGAACATGAGCCTTTTATCAAAAAATAATAAATTTTTCAGAGCAGAATCAATAGAATATCAAAAAGTGTGAAGTTATCTGCTCTTATATCACTATATTTGAGTCAAAGTTATGAATAATAAAATGAATTGAATTTCTTATAGTGAGAGTTGATAATTTTATTGCAGAAAGGTACCCAAGTCCATGAAATACAGGGACAAAAATAATGTTTATACTTGAACTATCTCATAAAATCTATATATATAAAAGCGAAATGGCACTCACTCACTGACTGACTGACTGACTCACTCACTCACTCACTCACTCGCATAACTAAAAATCTACCGGACCAAAAACGTTCAAATTTGGTAGGTATGTTCAGTTGGCCCTTTAGAGGCGCACTAAGAAATCTTTTGGCAATATTTCAACTCTAAGGATTGTTTTTAAGGGTTTAAAGTTCGTCTTTTAGCATGTATATTCTTCTTCTCCCAATCTCTTAATTATAATTGAAATTTCCATATCATATGTTACTATAGAACTATAATCTAGATAGAGTACCTCTTCGAAACAGTTGTTAACTGGCAACTAAATTAATAATTTTGTCAGGTTGGCATTAAGTTGAGTTGACTTTGTTAGGTTGGCACCAAGTTGAAGATTTAAATGCATTTATCGCGGAAAAATTGATTGGGCACTGCTACTTCAATCCTGGAATATTATATTTCTAGCCGTCAGGCTCGCTTCGCTCGCCATATCCGTTAGCCAGACGTTTAGTCTGGACCCCCGACTGGATTGTCCTAACATATGATACAAATGCTCAAATGAAAAATGCAGGCGAGCGAAGCGAGCCTGCTGATCTTATTTTTGGACGATCCAGTCGGGGGTCCAGGGGGCGGAGCTCCTGGCTAGACGGATATGGCGAGCGAAGCGAGCCTGACGGCTAGTATGATATTATGGGTACTAACAGACTTGTACAGATGTAGTTGGCATAAAAAAAATCATCAGGTCGAAAAAATTCGGATTGTTCTTTTCAGACAGTTTTTTGCAGTTCCTGATAAATCACTAAAAGTGACTCAGGTCCCTTTCTGAAATAAGCTGTTCAGATATATTTTTTGAAAACTTAAAACCTTCAAACGCTAATAACTTTGAACCTCCGTCACTCAGCATAGCAAACAATCACCACTGTTCTTATTCTCACTTATGGTGACAGACTGAAAGAGTCAATATGTGCTAATTATCGAAAAGTTGATGGGGTGGTGGGCAATCGGTGTATGTCCTTCTAAAGCTGCGTACACATATACGCACTTCCAACCCGCACCGAGCACGCTCTGCCCTCGTACCGCCCTCGTTCCTCCATCAAACTACAGTCGCTCCGCCCACGCACCCATCATGAACGTTACGGAAGATGTTAGATCTTCTCGCGTTCCCCGGTCGAACCACTGTTGCTCGCCGGTCGATCATCAATCGCTCTGCTGGAGTGACGTTCGGTTGCGGAGCAGAGCGAAAGTCTGTACGCACCTTAACAATACAGGTATGTACTTGACTTGCAGATTGGATGAAACTAGTGTTTCCATGATTCTGTTCTTCGTTTCAACTGTTAGTTGAAAGTTAGTTTCAACTATATTGTTAGTTCACTAACAATACAAGTCATTCATTTTATACTACTTTCAGGTCAGGAAGTCCTTTCCCTTAACATGGAATATTGTTGAGCAGGTGTATGATTATTAACTTGGGTGCAGCTGTCCTATATAGTCTGACATGGACATCTGTTGCAATCAACGATCCGGAAAACGTTCAAATTACAGTCATTTTACCACGTTATCTGATGTGAGTTCTGAAATAATTCAAGGGTTTCTGGTGTCCATTGAATTATTGATTACATCGGTGAATAAAGTTGAGGTTTACGATAAGATGAGTAGTTTGGGATGGACTGAATATATTTAAGGTAGGAAGTCTGTGGTCAATATTTTTTAGGAATAGAATTGGGAAATCAATTATTTATCTCACAAAGTCATAATACATACAGTATTCTAGATGTCCTTTTATTAGCAATTTCGGGGCACCGAGCTTCGCTCGTTATTTTTATTTATTGACTAGCCGTCAGGCTCGCTTCGCTCGCCATATCCGTCTAGCCAGGGGGCTCCGCCCCCTGGACCCCCGACTGGATCGTCCAAAGATGAAATCAGCGGGCTCGCTTCGCTCGCCTGCATGTAGACCTCAGCGGAACCTCTGTACCGAATTCTAGACCCCCGACTGGATTGTCCAAAAATGAGATCAGCGGGCTCACTTCGCTCGCCTGCATGTAGACCTCAGCGGAGCCTCTGTACCGAATTTGAACGTATTATGTCAATTTGATCTCGAAAAACACCTGTTACTATATCGGCGTATCTTTGGCAAACAAAATTCTTCCACCTCAGCTAAACCTGTGTACTGAATTTTTTTAAATATAATTCCATCAATTATTGAAAAAGGTGAGGAAACGCAGAATGCTGAGAAAACGCTAATTTTGGCTAATTGGATAAATTGGTATTTAGGAGGTCCTGGATAATGCATTTCATTCTTCAACTTGGTGCCAACCTAACAAAGTCAACTCAACTTAATGTCAACCTGACAAAATTTTAATTTAGTTACCTGAACAACTGTTTCGAAGAGGTACTCTCTCTAAATAATAGTTCTATATTAACATATGGTATGGACATTTCAATTATAATTTCAAGATATTGGAATAAGAAGAATATACATGCTAAAAGACGAACTTAAAACCCTTAAAAACCACCCTCAGAGTTAAAATATCGCCAAAAGATTTAGTGCGCCTCTAAAGGCCAACTGAACATACCTACCAAATTGAACGTTTTTGGTCCGGTAGATTTTTAGTTCTGCGAGTGAGTGAGTCAGTCAGTGAGTGAGTGCCATTTCGCTTTTATATATATAGATTAGTAATAAATTATATATTTCTATAACTTTATAATGAATTTGCATAATCAGGATGAAATATTTTGTTAATTAATCATTAATTCTACATTGTTGAAAGACGATCTGGCAACAGAGCAAAACGAGAAACAGATAGCGCTATCCGCTTTGTTGAATGATAGACAAGGATAGCAATACCATTGCTAAGCAATCACTGTCATTATAATGTGGACCTCACTATAGCGAGTGAGAGTGAAAGGGTGAATAATGTGTGTGAGAATAAGAGAGAGAGAGAGAGAGAGTGCGAGGTAAGGAGGGAAAGAGAGAGAGAAAAGATAAATGTATAAGACATTGAGGCCACCCTGACACTATTTTCCAATGCTAAAATTCGATTAGTAAGAGGTGTGTTTTTGAACGTGACAAAAAGTTGCTCACGTAATATATGAGAACACAATTAAATATGTGATAGTAGTTGTCTTCTCTCAAATATCACTATCTATTCTAATAAATTGTCATTCTATTTGTAGAAAACTGATTACACTGAATACACTTATTACTGTTTGTGTACTGCCATTTAATATTTGCACTTTTATTAATTTCTTATTGAATTGTATGGCTATATCCTTAAGCTGGGTTTACACCAGAGTTATTAACAAAATGTTGATAACTTAATCCTTATAGATTCTATTAGATTGAACGGAACTTGACAAACACATATGTTCATCATGTGTATGATAAGTTATGTTCAATCTAATAGAATATATAAGCATTAAGTTATTAACAATATTTTAATAACTTTGATGTAAACGCAGCTTTATTATTGACATTGACCAATCAGAATGAGATTGAGACGTGAATAGCGAAAATAACCAGTTTGTTTTGTGAGGAAAACATTATGGACCGGTTTCCGAGCTCGGGATTTAGCAAGTTCTAGACTTTAAACAGCTGGAGTCGGAAAATTGGCTTTTCGAAACGGGGCGTAGTCGTAGTCATTGTCAAAGTCACGTTTGCATTAAATTTCAAAAACCTAGAGAAAATAGTGTAAAGTTTCAGCTATTTTGAATTATTTATAAATCTTTAATTTCGTCAAGGAAAAACGTTTCCAGTTATAAAAATGAGAAAATAAGAACGGCGACCACTGTTATAAAAACTGGGACTACGCCCCGTTTTGGAAAGCTAATTTTCTGACTCCAGTCTAGAACCATAGAGAAACAATAGCATAAGTAGATATCCCATGGTATAGGGCGTTTATGTCGCAACTTTTACTGTTGTCTCAAGCCTATAGTCCACGTAGTTAATTCTCGTGAAGCTTTATGACGCTGGTAGTCCCTCATATAGGGCCATTCATACACTCTTACCCGATCAAAACAGTGAAAATCGACAATAATCGACAATAATAGCAGTAAAAGTTGCGACATAAACGCCCCATACCATGGGATATCAACTTACGCTATTGTTTCTCTATGATAATATCAATTTAAAATGTCTAGAAAAAATCCCAAATAAACATAGAGCTTTGTGTCCTATCTACTTATGCTATTGTTTCTCTATGCTAGAACTTAGCTAAATCCCGAGCTCGGAAACGTGCCCATAATGTTTTCATAAAAGAACTTTGGAAGTGTTGCTTTCAATAGTTATTTGTGCAACTAGTGCGCAAAGTGTCAGTTTGATGCACCGAAAGAAAACGTTAAGGCGAGGGCGGAATGGTTTCTTGAGTGCAGCAGAGGAACTTTGCGCACGTATTTCACATTAAGTTTTTCCTACAGTTACCATTGAATATGAAAAGTGGGTAATTATGGGTAAAATTGCCTGAATTTTCATCAAATGTTTTCTGTGTAATTTTATTATTGATAAAAACCTTAATCCTAAAATCCTAAAGTCCTCGTTGTCCTTGGTTATAATATATAATGAATAATAATTAGCGCGTTGTGCTTGGTTGCACCTCTGCTCACTATAGCAGCCACAGCAGTCACTGTTACCAACTTCATTTTGATTTTGCTGCACTGTTGCTCCATATAACCTACTAAGTATTTTGCGTTGCCATGTTGCAAATCTGGAGTTCAGAAAAATTTTTCCCGCACTAGAGCGGAAAAGTGATTCTTTGCGTTCTGGAATCAGTGCAGCAATGGCCACTTTTCAACGTAACTGTAGGAAAAAAATATTTGTGCAATTGGTATTTTCTGTTTTCGAAAAACCTGTATGCGTCGTGAGACGCATATTTTATGCGTATTTTATGCGAGATTTTATCCATCCAGGCAAGACTGGAGGACACTCTACGTCTACGAGATCTTATTTTACGAGATCTATTTGGCAATAAGAGAGCAAGTTTGGTTCCAAAAGAATGCCTCAGTACTTTTGGGGTCCTTTGTGTTTCTTTATGTAACTTGCAGAAAGCTGGTCTCTATTGGCGAAAGAAAAGTAAACAGGTCGGCACAATATGGGAATATTACTACTGAAAAACTCGACCCTCCAAGCTGTATTTCGAGATAGAGGTTCATTCCTTCAGTTTTCTCCCATAAGGAGTTTTATCCCTTGTGAATCACTTCAAATGTACTACTGGGACCCATGGTACTTTTGCTACATTCAGGAATAATTTATGGAAAATAATATCCGGAAGAAAGGAAGAGAACAAGACATATAGAGAGAAACCCTTATGAAGAGAAACAAAACAATTAAGAACCGATCTGGCAACGTTGCGGAGATAGAAAAGGATGAAGCTATCTGATATGTCGAATGATAGACAAGGATAGCAAAACCAATCAAATAATGTCATTACATCGTGGACCTCGCAATATAAACAAGGCTGCTTTATGATTGATGGATTCATACAATAAGTACATCATCAAAATGATAGAGAGAGAAAAATAAGGTAACCTTGTGCTATTCCTCTCCCAAATTTAGATAAGGTTACACATAGTCCGAAATAGGTTGAGTCTTGTAGTTGTTCACTTCACAAAATTTTCAGTCTTAAATTATTTTCACAAAGTAGATTTTTAAATTGAGTTTCGATACTCATATGAATATAGCTCCTCTCCCAAATTTAGATAAGGTTACACATGATAGTCCGAAATAGGTTAAGTCTTGTAGTTGTTCATTTCACAAAATGTTCAGTCCATAATTACTCCTTACACTCAATTTCGTTGAGTTTTAGAAACTCGAATAATAAACAAATTTTAATTATTTAAACCAAGGATAGGAGCTGAAGTTGCATTTCAAAGTTTGAATGGATAGTAGTATTGCATGTTTTAGAGTGGACCAAATCTGTCGAAAGATTATAAACCAGGTCAACCCCAGTCCCAGATATTAATCGTTCCAAAAACGTTGGAGTGTGACTAGCTGGAGTCATAAGAAATAGCCTTACAGATAAGGCGAGCTATTTAGAAAGTGGCGAATATATTCAAGGAAAAAATTCATTTTGAATTAACATGTTATGTTCCATCCACTTGAATCCAGGTTCAGTTTTCTGTTCAAACATTTGAAAACACTTAATCTATCATTTAGATTATATACAAACCAAATTGAATAACAAAAATACACTCACTAATCACTTGAAATTGTCAAATAATGATCAACTTTAAAAATTAAGATATACTCTAGTTTAGGAGGATTATCATGTCATGTCAACAAATCAGATTATGTTGATCAAATCGATTAAATTGTCTAGCTAGATAAAATATCTTGCTGATTGATTATGATTACACACCTGGAAATAATTCTGTCTCTTTCCCGCACAGGCACTCGCATCTTTTGTTATCGAAAGACGACGAAATTATCATCTGTTTTCCAAGGATAATTATCCTTTTAATGTCGTTCAGCGAGTTTTCAAAAGAATGAGACCTAGTGCAATGTAATCTTTATATCATAAAGCTACTATGTTCCAAATTTCGTGAAAATCGTTAGAGCCGTTTTCGAGATCCGTTAAACATAAATAGCCAGATATAAAAATAGCCAGATAAAAATACAGAAATTTCTCGCTTAATATAGGATAATAAACCTGTAGGCCTATCAGCTACCGTCTATTATAGAAGGCTTTGACAAGACAGATCGGCAACGTTATTCTGCTATATTTCTTCACTGCCATTATAACGTGAACCTCACTATAGCTACAATTCAAGAAATTCTGGTCCAAACTCAACAAAAAAGTACAGAAAATGTAGATGTTGGAGTTCTCTGATTTTTGGGCCTTTCTCCAAATATTTCAAACATGTAGCCTGTAAAATGACTGAGGAATGATGATGATCACTGAGTATGCAGATAACTGAAGTAAGTGACGTGGAATAATTATTCTTTATTAATTCATATAATAAGTACATCATCAAAATGATAGGGAGAGAATAAAAAGGTAGCCTTGTGCTATTCCTCTCCCAAATTTAGATAAGGTTACACATAGTCCGAAATAGGTTAAGTCTTGTAGTTGCTCACTTCACAAAATTTTCAGTCCAATAAGTTACTCCATTTAAGCTGCGTTTAAACCAAAGTTTTTGACAAAGTGTATATTTTTCTGTCCTCATGGATTCTATTAAGGTTGAACATAACTTATCATACACATGATGAACATATGTGTTTGTCAAGTTCCGTTCAATCTAATAGAATCTATAAGGACGGAAAAATAAACATTTTGGTGTAAACGCAGCTTCAGTTCACTTGTTTACATAATCTAGTTAGTGAAGTCTAATCAGGTAAATGAATTGGAAATACCTTGAAAAGACATATTGGAAATACAGCAATAGACTGGCTTCTCCACACATCTGTGTAATCACTTGTCAGCTGATTTATGATGAATAATTTCTTAGTCAGATTTTTTACTCTAATATGGCGTATGAAGGAGGCTCTTTTTTCTTTTTATATTTATCCTCGAAATGCAAAATTTCAAAAAACTTGTATAAACGTCGACGCGCAATATTAAAAAAGGAACACCATACCTGTCAAATTTCATGATAATCTATTACCGCGTTTCGCCGTAAATGCCCAACATATATTATAAACATTTAAACAAGAGAAATGCAAAACCGTCGACTTGAATCTGAGACCTCACTTCCCTCGGTCAATTAACAAAATTAATAACTCCATCCTTATAGATTCTATTGGATTGAACATAACTTATCATACACATGATGAACATATGTGTTTGTCTAGTTCCGTTCAATCTAATAGAATCTATAAGGACGTAAAAATAAACACTTTGGTGTAAACGCAGCTTTACTTCACTTGTTTACATAATATAGTTAGTGAAGTCTAATCAGGTAAATGAAGTGGACGTTTTAATTAAAAAAGTACATTAATTTGACGTTTTTACATGATGTAGTACAAAGCCGAAATTAGTTTCGGCTGATGGCCGAAAGTTGAGAGAGAGGTTTTAGGGCAAGTTGCACTAATAACAGAGTTTTTGAGCATACTAGAGCTTCGAAACAAGAAGAAAAAAGAAGGTAAAAGGAAAAGGAAGAGAAAGAAAGGCCCCAACTACTTTTGACAAACGACAAACTTTCAGAGCTTTGAGAGCAGTCGCGCAACTTTCCAGTCTTATTACATTATCTATCTATGGAGAAAGTTTTGCATAGAAATAAATGCCTTTATAACACAGGCAAAGTTTGCCGTTTGCCTTTAAGCTAGGAAGGAAATGGCGGGAACAGATTGGAGTGATAGAGGATAAATTATGATGATAATGAAGGAAAATAAAAGATAAATTGCGGAAAACAGAATAATGTCAAAGAGATTATGGGACAAATTGTGTTTATAGTACAATGCCTAAGTTTGTAATCGTTAAACGTCTATTATGGTCGTTCGAACTTGGACAAAGTTTATTTTGCATTTTGGAGCGGTATTATAACTTGGAACTGTTCTTCGACTGACGAGAATATAGTAAATCTGATTTTAATGTTATTAGGAAATATTATCAATGCTAACAATTAATAATTATTCTTCCTATTGAATTGGAAACTCAGTTTTATTTAGTTAGTCTACGCTAGGCTCTGAGTACTGATATAAAGCAATTTTGAAATGTTAGTGAGAATAAAAATAAGCATTTTCATAAATATCTGTACGTGAAAGATGGAAGTTCACAGTTGAAATTCCCCTAGGCGCTACTAACAGAATTATTGGAAAATGTAGTACATTCAATTACAGAGCTTGATTTCTCAATAATAATACTAATAATATCTTGTGACCTGGCTGGCCAGGTCTGGTGTCAGAGTTTTCAGGTCGCAACTGATCAATTTCAGGGTCTCTGACATGACCTAACGACTGTTTTTTAGGCAGCTGGGACCGACGCTTAAACGTATCCATCCGAAACACTGGAGTGGCCCGAAAGCTTTGGATTTTTTTGGAAAAAAAGGATTTTTTAGTATTCGTTGAATACACTTCTCATGGCAATAAGATGTTGAAGGAATGGCTGAGTTAATAGTATACACCTCCAATACTAAGGAGCTGTCTGATTGCTTAATCGGTTGATAATTCGCCATTTTACCATCACAGCTCACAACCAATAGGAAGCAAGCAGCTTGAGAAGTCATTGTCCAATGAGACTGCTCGTTGTATTTGAGGCGAGGCTTACGTTAGCATAGCCACTCCCATATTTTTTGGTCTCTTGAGTTAGTTCAGCCTTCCGCAGCTAGAGTTTACTTCTTTCTAAAATTCTAGAAGTGGACAAACCAGTATATTCTTCAAAAAACTACAATAATTGTATGAAGTAGCATATAAATTTCAAAATCTACTTTGTGAAAATAATTAAGGTCTGATAATTTTGTGAAGTGAACAGCTTCAAGACTTAACCCATTTCGGACTATGTGTAACCTTATCTAAGTTTGGGAGTGGAATAGCACAAGGTTACCTTATTTTTCCCTCCCCATCATTTTGATGATGCTCTTATTGTATGAATAAATGCAGGATAAAGAAATGAAATATGGTGTTCAAGCAATTAAAAAAGCTTGCTATTGATTCTAAAAATCAATCGCTAGAATTATTAAGTAATTGAGTGAGCAAACCAGTATTTCTTTCAAAAACTACAATAATACATATATGATGTAGCATCGTGATAAGGTGTTTAATCAATTAATATGATGAGCCTGCTACGAATTCTAATAGAGTAATGTGTTTTGGGAGACTTGCTCTAACTAGTGTCGGGGCGGAAAAATATTGGGCCTAGGAGCACCTAACTGCTAAACCCGATCCTGTTCATATACTATTCATAATCTAAAGCTGCGTACACATACTCGTGCTTCCAACCCGCACCGAGCACGCTCCTCCCTCGTACCGCCCACGTACCACCATCGCACAGCAATCGCTCCGCCTCCGCTCTCTACTCGCACCGATCATGAACGTTACGGAAGATGGTAGATCTTCTCGCGTTCCCCGGTCGAACCATTGTTGCTCGCCGGTCGATCATCAATCGCTCTGCTGGAGTGACGTTCGGTCTTGGAGCGGAACGAAAGTCTGTACGCACCTTAAGTTCAATTTTAATGAATCACTCAGAAATTTTACAGTATGTAGATTCGTTCAAATCTTTACTGATTGATTGATAAGTACAGTCATCAAAATGACTTCAAAAAAATGTAAGTCCTTAATTATTCTCACAAAGTAGATTTTGAAATTTAGATGCTCCAAAACCAAACATAGAAGAAAAAATATTTCACACTATCATCACTAAAATAGAAAACATTCAAATATTAAAGAAATAATTTTGCAGGACCAAAAAACAAATTCAATATTGTAAAAGCACAACTGACGTTTATGTTCCAAACTTCACTTCTCAAGCCGATTACTGTGAATTACTGTCGATTATCGCTGTCAGAGAGTGTATGAACAGCACAGTGTGTATAAGAGACTACCAGCATCAGAAAAAAACTAAGGCCCGGTTGCACAAAAGCCAGTTAAATTTTAACCTTGATTAACTTGTTTTCTGTCTGTACAAGAACTTTAGAGAGAATTTTATCAATCAGCTTCAAATTTTGAACACGATTTCTTCGAACCTTTTTACTGGTCAAGTTTGTTGGACAACAAAATTGACTCACTCCTTTGGCCTTTTTCAGGATATAAAAAATAACATTGGACGCACAAAAGCCGGTTAAATTTTAATCCTGATCAATCTCACGAGAACCAATCAGAGAAGGCGTATTTGAAAAGAGGGCTTCTCTGATTGGTTCTCGTGGAATTAATCACGGTTGAAATTTAACCAGCTTCTGTGCAACTTTTTGAAAACTGATTTCTCAATGTAGGTTTTCTAAATTTAGAAGCTCCAAAACCGAATATGGAAGATCAGCAACTCAATCTTTTCCAAGAAATTGACTGTCGAACAGATACACTAATGCTGGATTATCAAGGTTGATCTCCCATCAATTCTTGATTGTCGTTTGAAATCCAATTCAAGATAACTTTTCGCTTAATTTCCCAACACCATTCACCATTTCAACAGCGTTCTTTGTTGTTATGTTGTGTGCCAACACAACCCACAAAACAAAACATCGTAATAACTCTACAAATCATAATAATACCATTCGACAATGAACCTGTTATCATAAAACCGATTCAATGTGTTAGAGCTTCCTTTGTTGTGTGTTGAACTGGTAACGCATCCAATTGAGGGATTAGGAGTGAGAGAGACAGAACTCATTCAATATTGAGGACTCCTAACTCAGTGAGAGAGAGACAGAAGGTCTGGGTGAGTCAGTGTGACAGATAAGCTCGAATTCAATGCAAGGGTCGAAACAACCAGGGGTTGGTTTGGACATTAAAATGAGGGGAAATTAAAACAAGGCACCCCATCATGGCAACGGAAGAAGGGGATGGATAGTTTCCCTTCCAGAGTTCTACTTTAACGCCTCTCTCTCCTCATCCTTCTCTCTCTCTATTGGATTGAAATGTATTCTTCTCTCTCTATCTAATTCATAATATGAACTCGGCCCAAGAGCTCCTCTATATGCTATGACACTGTAGCTATCACACTATCATACTATACAACTCATAGCTATACACTATCATATACTAGTGACCCCCTGGATTGGAGAACTCGCTCAAGAACTGTTGTATTGTAATCTTTAAAGCTATACACTATCCATGTTTTTTGTGTAGTTGAGAAGTTGATATTGTGGTAATTATTCATATTAAAAAAAATACTAAGAAATTGTCAAAAACCACAGATTTTCTGATACTTAGAATGACCGGTTTCGGTTGTTACATCATTTGCTGTCAATCTCTGATAAACTCATAGATTTGTTTTGACAATGGTGTATCAACTGAAACCGGTTACATAACTCATAGATACTAAGAAATTGTCAAAAACCACAGATTCATTGATACTTAGAATGATCAGTTTCGGTTGTTACACCATTGTCAATCTCTGATAAACATAATCTATGAGTTTATCAGAGATTGACAATGGTATAACAACCGAAACCGGTTACATAACTCATAGATTATGTTTATCAGAGATTGACAATGGTGTAACAACCAAAACTGGTCATTCTAAGTATCAATAAATCTGTAGTTTTTGACAACCACTTAGTATTTTTATTTAATTATTCAACTATCCATGTTGTTTTCAGTTGTTCCACTGTTTTAGTATTCAAGGAATAGGAAATTCAATTCCCTTCAACAATAACAAACAACATAACTTCATAACACCTGTTGTAGGTGTTACCATAGAGAAACAATAGCGTAAGTAGATTATCCCATGGTATAGGGCGTTTATGTCGCAACTTTTACTGTTATCTCAAGCCGATTACTGTTGATTCTTTTCGAATTTTACTGTTTTGTAGGGGTGAGAGTGTATTAACGGCACAATATGAGAGACTACCTGTGTCACACAACTTCACGGGAAAGGATTACATGAACTATCGGCTTGAGATAACGGAATAAAAGTTTCAAATTTCATGAGCACCCCTACCACAATACTGTGGCTGCATTTGCTCAAGGTACAATAAGCAATTACATCCAATGGGAATGTTAAGACATCTGTGAACCCTGGCAAACTAGGTTACGGTGGCTGGCAAAGGTTAGCGGTGTACAGCTCACTGGACATGAAAATACTAGCTGTTCAATCGAGACCACTCTTGGCAAGCAAGTGCCTCTTGGATCACAGCTCAATGAATGCAGCTCGTCCCGATAAAAGGTTTTGTCGCTCGATAAGAGAGAGAGATTGTGTGAGTGAGAGAGAGCGAGTGAATGAGGATACAGTAGGGGTATAATAGTGTGAGACAGAGACGAAAACCGTCTGTTATCTGCTCCGCTATGAGAACAGACTCTGACGCCAGACTTTTCCAGTCGATTTCATACTAGATGTTTGAAAATTATCTAAATGTATCATCATCGGATACATCATTAGGAAGTATTTCATGTGGAAATGTATCAGCATCACTGTGAATGTGAAATATGTTTATGAAATTTATCAACAAAATGTTGGGTATTTGAAAAGATAACAGAAAAAGGCTAAACATAATAAAAGTGAAAACATATAAAATGAAATTATCTCTTTTCTTTAAAGGGCTACTTGTAATATAAATATAAAGAAAAATTAGACACCAATAACCCCATTTTTGATAGAATCATGCGAATTTAAACCCAAAATTTACAGTCCTAGTTCATAAAAACATATGAATACACTAACATATGATAAAAATATCTGGTGTGGTGCCATCACACTACTTTCCTTGCTGTTATGAAAATTGATCACCTGACGCTAGTGTTCCCGCGCATCTCCAGTCTACTATTCAAAGATTTGAGCCAGCTGGTGACAGGGCAATAACGCTGGAGACACACATGAGGTCTGCTATCTCTTCATAGTGAATGATTTAATAGAATCAACAATAATTTGCAATTGAATAATCACATTTTCTCGAATTTAAAGCTTATTTTCAATTTTAGGTGAAAATGTTACTGAACATTAATTGTAGAGATTTTCATGCTCAATCTACTCCACTTGATTTTTGTTTCAATTGTATCTGAAGCCTGATAATTGGGAATCTATCTGCATTGATGGGGCGGAGCTCCTGAAATTTTTACAGATATAGGACTTGTGGCAGTTGATAGAGCTTATCGATGACTATTTTAGGTATGAATTTGATCAAAATCGTTGGAGCCGTTTCCGAGAAAATCACGAAAAACCCTGTTTTTGACAACATTTTCGCCATTTCAGCCGCTATCTTGAATTGCATTTGATCGGAATTGTTCGTGTCGGATCATTATTTTGTAAGGACCTTAAGTTCCAAATTTCAAGTCATTCCGTTAATTGGGAGATGAGATACCGTGTACACAGACGCACATACACTCATACACACACACACAACACACACACACACAACACACACACACACACACACACACACACACACACACACACAACACACACACACACACACACCACACACACACACACATACAGACCAATACCCAAAAACCACTTTTTCGGACTCAGGGGACCTTGAAACGTATAGAAATTTAGAAATTGGGGTACCTTAATTTTTTTGGAAAACAATACTTTCCTTACCTATTGTAACATATGAAATGAAATTATTATATTTATCCTTCCGGCTGTCGCGCTGTTGTAAAAGTACACAGTGTCAGTTTTTTTGCTGCACAATACTATTGAATGGGGTGGTGTCAGTGAGTGAGTCACCTATGCATTCCAAACTTTCTCCCCATTACTCCACTGAGTTGCAGTATCAACCGAGCAATGGTTCAGTCTTTAGGTGCCATCTAGTCGCGCACAGTGCATATGTTGATAGGGAAGATTGTATACGGGGACTGTAAACGAACCAATAACAGAATTGATGGCTTTGCTTGATGTACCTTATTGGGCTTGAAATGGTAATCATCCAAATGTTTATAGGCGTGAAATTATCCAAGAAGATGGAGAAATAATTATACAATTAATCAATATGTTTTGTCAGTAAAAAGAGTACATAACACTTGGAAACTTGGATGTTGTAAAAAATACAACAAGCGACTGCTCGAGTGATTGAGTAGGGCGCGACAACCGTAGACTGAATTTCAGGACAATATTTGTTCAGGGCAACTACTTTATTATTAAATGAAATTGAAAATCAAAGTAGTTTACCCTTTCTAACAGTTTTTTAATTGAAACGAATGTTTATTCATGTTTTAAAATAAAAATTTCGGTTGTGAAAATTCATTTAAAAGCGTACTTAGATTTTTAATTCCTGGTTGTGATAGATGAACGTTAGTTGAATTGAACATGTCCAGTTTGATGAATAAATACTTTGATTTTTGATTTTCAGTTGTAAAATAATTGTAAGTTGTTTAGTAAACATGATTGGTTGCGAAAAATAAATGACGAAGAGCGTACTATGATTTTTAATTTTTGAGTAGGTCTACAGTTCACCAAAAAATGAACTGTGTGGAATAATAGTAGTGTTTTTAAATGTTTGGAGAAAATTGTAAAGAGATTCTTACCGTCATTTGTTATGATCTCCTTTCGCTATCTTTGAAGAACTTGATTCCTCTGAAACATAAAAAAAGAAAAGAGATTGTAGTTTAGTCAAGTCAGACAAAATCATACACAAAACTATAGTGAAGTCCACGGCAGTGGATAAAGATAGAAGAATAGAGAAGCCGATTCTCTCCATTAATTAATTATATTTCTAAACTGTCAAAAACATAATTGGCATCGCTGCGGACCTAGAGAAGGATAGTACCACCGGCTTAGTCGAATGATAGACAAACATAGCAAAACCAAAGTTGATCAAATACTGTCATTATAACGTGGGCCTCACTATAAAACTGTAGTGAGGTCCACGTTATAATGGAAGTGGAGAAAGATAGATCAACATTGTCGATCCTATGTCTTGTCAATGCCTTCTATAGACGGTAGCTGATTGTTGATTGATTGAGTACTTTATTTATGTATTACAATATTACTGTCTATACACTTTATACAATAGCTTACATACAGCAAATTATAGATGAATTTACATATATAGACTAGAAAATAATTATTGAACTGTATATGATATGAAAAAGCAATTTGTAATATAATAACTATAGATAATAATCATATTGTTATGCATCTACATAAATTGGCGGAGCTTTGGACATATCAATGTCCATTCTTCGGAAAGACTATTAAAAATATCCTCCCTACTAACTCTTACCAAACCTGATACAGGTTTATTGATGTAATATTAACTGTTCATCCTCGTTTGAAATAATCAATTAAGGCCTATATTATTAAACAAGAAATTAGTTTTTCAATAATTTTCATAATGAATTTACATAATTGAGATGAGATATTTTGTAAATTAATTATTAATTCTGCATTGTTAAAAGACGATCTGGCAACAGAGCAAAGCGAGAAAGAGATAGCGCTATCCCTGTTGAATGAAGAGACAAGGATAGCAACACCATTGCCAATCAAACACTGCCATTATAACGTGGACCTCACTATAGATAACAATGAGATTTGAGGAATTCAGACAAACTTCCTCGCTTCAGTAAAGCGTAAAATGAAAAACTATTTTGTTAACTTTTCTTATAAATGCTACTGTAATCCAGTCAAGAAAATTGAGCTTCTCAAAAATATTGAAACTACGCAATAAAAAGAGGAATTATTACTTGAGTAGCAGATAAGAGAACTTGATAAAGTGCTCTTCACCTGATTGTTTTGATTGGCACATAAATAACTCCAACACTTGAGTGCTGTAATTTACAGAAAACGTTTTAAATCATCTCTGTGATGATTGCTCCTCCAATAGATTAAAAGCTGTGAAATCAAGTATAGAACAATAGAAGATATTCTTATTTTCTTTCTTCTTCTTCTTTTCTCCTCCGTTTTCATCTGCTTTCCCCTTCTTATTCTCCTTCTTAACCATTTTTCTTCTTCTTTTCTTCTTCACTCCTTTTTTTCTTCTTCTCGTGTCCTTCTCCTCCTCCTCGTCTTATTTTCCTTCTTCTTCATTCTATTCTTCTTCTCCTCCTTCTTCTTATTCCTTTCCCCTTCTTATTCTCCTTCTTAACCCTTCCCTTCTTCTTCTACTTCTTATTCTTCTTCTTCTACTCCTTTTTTTCTCTTCTCGTGTCTTCTCCTCCTCTCTTCTTATTTTCCTTCTTCTTCTTCATCTTCTTCCTCTTCTTCTCATGACTTCTTCTTCTTCTTCTTCTTCTTTTCTTCTTCTCCTCCTTCTTCATCCTCTTTCCCCTTCTTCTTCTCCTTCTTCATCCTTCCCTTCTTCTTCTCTTCTTCATCCTTCCCTTCTTCTTCTACTTCTACTCCTGTCTTCTTCTGTTTTTCTTTTTCTTAATCTTCTTCCTCTTCTTCTCGTGACTTAGTCTCTTCTTCTTCTTCTTCTACTACTCCTGTCTTCTTCTTCTTCTTCATCTTCTTCCTCTTCTTCTCGTGACTTCTTCTTCCTTTTCTTCTTCTCCTCCTTCTTCATCTTCTTTCCCCTTCTTCCCCTTCTTCTTTATCCTTCCCTTCTTCTTCTACTTCTTCTTCTACCACTCCTGTCTCCTTCTTCTTCTTCTTCTCTTCTACTTCGCCTTTTTCCCCTGTCTTCTTCTTCTTCTCCTTTTTCATCTTCTTTTCCCTTTCCTACCCTTCCTCGTCGTCTTCTTCTTCTTCGTCTTCTGCGCCTTATTATTCTTCTCCACCATCTTTCCACTCTTTCTCTTCCGCTACCCTTTCTCCTCTTCTGACTTTGTCCCTTCCTCCTTCTAATTCTCCTTTGGCGTCTTCTCACTCTTCTTTCATTCCCATCTTCTTCTTCTTCTTCTCCTTCATCGTCTATTTCTCCTTCTTCATCTTCTTCCTCGACATCTTTTATCTTCTTCTTCTTCCTCATCTTCTTCTACTTCTTCTACTCCTTATTCTCCATTTTCTTCTTCTTCTTCTTTTTCTTCTTCTCTTCTTCTTTTCTTTTCTTCTTCTTTTTCTTCTTCTTCTTCTTCTTCTCCGCCTCCTTCTTCTTATTTCTTTTTTGTTTCTTGTTTCTTCTTCTTTCTCTCCTGCTCCTTCTACTTCTTCTACTTCTTATTCTCCATTTTCTTCTTCTTCTTCTTCTCCGCCTCCTCCTGTCTTCTTCTCCTTATTATTTTTCTTCTTCTTTCCCTTCTTCTCCTTCTACTTCTTCTTCTTCGTTGCCACCTTCATGAACTCTTCTCCACCTTCATCAACTCTTCTTCTTTTTCTTCTCCTCCACCTCCTCCTTCAGCTGTTCCTCCTCCTACTCCTCCTCCTCCTCATCCTCCTCCTCTTTCTTCTCATCTTCTTCTTCTTCTATTCTCCGCTTTCAGAACCGGGAAAACAGCGTCGACGGCTGTCAGACGCTCGAATATTGCAGGCAAAGCAAAATCAATAAGCCCGCAAAAGGATTCTATAAAGGAAATGCAGCAGCACTAAGAAGGGAGAAAAGCAGTATGGCTTCCAGAGGCTAGACTTAATTTACCAAAGGGGAGACTTCCTCGGTGGTGCAGTGTAAATAGACACAGTGTGCGAAGCCGAGGGTAGCAATTTTCCTGAGGGAGAAAAAGTATTTTTCGCTCGTGATGTACACAACATTTTTCCTCCATCTACATTTTTTTATAGAAACTGCAAATAAAATTATTCTAATAACTTACGTATTGGTGACAATGATTCCTAACAACATAACCTAAATCTAAAACCTAAGAACCGGTTGTCTGATTGGCACTGCCGATTGCGCTATCTATCGGCAAAAGTTGTAACAATTATATTAGCTGAGCAGCTACCAAAAATGGCTGACTCCAGATCACGCGGTTCAGATTTGAATTGCAGATCAAAAATATTGTTGGCTAGTATTTTGAATAGAATAAAATATTTTAAAAATTGTATAAATTTTTATTGTCTACTAATATTAAGAATATAATAATTATCATACAAACATATATTTCATGAGTTAATCAAATTCTGGTTGTGGTATTGAATTCAGTTGACTCAATGACAGACACCTCTATTATGCTTTCTCATCTGAGCTTAGACCTTCTAACCTATTACAATGTAAGTTTCAAAATAGAGATGCTCCCCATGTTATTTAAATGGAGTCACTTTTACTCCCTAGGGGGTTTTTCTGTTTTTTACTACCGAAAGCGAAAAAGTGACACTTTAGTATTAGGTTTCAGGGAGTAAAGTAAGTACTTTAGACAGTAGGTGGAGGAAAAAATATTTTGAAATTGGATTATTTGATGTTCGATCCAATAATGAGATGAGGAAATACACAAAATTGAAATTCATCTTTCTACATATTTATATAGATCACTGGTTCCCAATAAGTTGTCCGCGAAAGCTCTAGAAGTGGTCCGCGAGGAGTCCGAGGGAAGGAAAATTGATGTTTTAAGCTTTATTAGTGTTTTTTTAAAGTTATATTTTCAATCTATATTAAAGTATAATCAATTTCTCTTCGAAAATGATATATGAAACTCATCTTAAGTTCATAATATGTTTCCAATCGGTAAAATAAGTGATAAGTTCCAAATGTCTAATGCTATAAGATAGGACTTGAAAGTTTGTTTGGAATCTTAATGGCGGATTTGTACCATGTGACCGAGCTAACCAATCAGAAGCGTGACAGTCAATGGCCATACTGTGGGTAATATAGTTACTGTACTCAATACCACAGATGAAGAATTCAATTATTGAATCTACCACTCTAGATGGAGTTGATATACTACTCAGTAGCCACATCAGATAATAATAATAATAATAATAATAATAGAATAAGAATAAGAATAAGAATGTTTATTTCGCCAAAATTACATAATAGTTACTAACATGAATGATTTGGCACAGCCAGCAAAGTTAAACTTGTGCGCTAGCTGTGAGTTCATAAAGCAAACAGTACGAAGTAGCCTATAGCAATACTGAAAAATGGAAAAAAATATATACCTATGTAATAAATATTATAGTAATGCTTCTTATAAAT